>NC_081180.1:145220348-145346765 GCF_029867415.1 Vicia villosa
GAATTCTTCCATTCGATTCATCTGAGATGATATCTTTTGGAAAGTCTCCATGTTTTCTCTATTCGTAGTAGTAACATTTGCCATTAGTGGGCTTAAAACTGAAGTCAATTCTCTGGCCAAAACTCCTACCATATCATGGTTGCTTGCATCCATTTCTTGTCGAAATGCTGCTTGGTTATTTGTGGTAAAGTGAGGCATCTGGGTAGAGAAACCAGTGTTATGTGCACTTCGACCCACTGAACTAACATTTGGTGAAAATGTCGCATTGTTAGTTGGGGCATATATATGTCCCTCCCCTCGTACGCCTGTTCCATATGGGTATGGCATTCCGTATGGATTATTTGGTCTCCATTCGAAAGCGGAGTTCGTGCCTTGACCAAATGAATTGTTTGCAGCATTTGTCGAGGCAAACAATACGTCCTCTACGCTTGTGGATGAGGGTGCGGTTGTCGACACTGAAACTGGAACAGTCCCTGAAGGTGATGTATTATTTTCAGGCATAGTCTGGGAATTATCTGCAGGTCTCGACCCATTTGGACCCGTTGCATCTCGTGCTTCTTGAGTAGAAGTCGAATTTACCGCTCCTGATCCTGAACCGTGTGGGGGATCTTGATTACCCCCTGCACTGGCCGTAACGACCATTTTCCTGTTGTACCTTCGTTTGGGAATCGGTTGTGCACTGTTCTTTAATTTACCGTTCCTAAGGTTCATACAAGATCTTGATGTTGTCTAGACAAAAATAAAGCAATTGATTAAAACAATCTGCTTGACAGCGTCCCACTGGGCGTGCCAATTTGTTTACGGTGATTTCCGGTAAACAACCGCTAGTCTTCCAAACTATAATAAATATGATTTGGTTACTTGCAGGATCGACTAGATTGATCCTAGGACACATAGTCAAGAAGATTGTTATCAATGTTTGTTCGAACCATATTCATTATTTGTCTTCTTCAATAAGCGTTGTTCGATTAACAGGGCAAATAGTCTTGACAATCACTTTGTTACATATGAATGTGACTCCAACGAAGTGACATGACATAAAAATTAAAAGGACAATTGAAACGTAAAGAATCTTAAACTGTAGAAATATAAAAGACTTTGAAAGTAAATAACATGAAAGTAATTCGAAAGTAAATGACGTTAAAGTAAAGATGCAGAAGCGTAAATGGCAAGAAGTAAACGAAATGCAGTAATTCTGAAAGATAAAAACAAAAAGATAATACACATGTATTAAAATGGTGGTGTCATACGTACATTTTCTCAGCGAACTCTTTCTCTTAACGCTTGATACTTGAGTAAATATGTGAGTGATTTGTACAAAATGAACACACAGAATCCTAACACTAAGACTCCTATTTATACTAGTTTCGACCTTAACGGTCCTACACTAATCTGCTGCCACGTTTCTCATCAGAACTTCCAGCGAAGCCATCTGTTGTTGAACGGTTACGAAACCGTCTTCGAATTTCAAATCTTCCCGCCTGAGTCCATCTTCGACGCGTGGCAGTGTATTAAAAAAACACTAAAACACGCTAAGTAGTAATACTTGAATACATATTCTATAAATTTTGTCTAAGTCCCGAAGACATATTCTTTCATTAATCTTTCAACGTTCACTTATCTTCATCGAACTTAGAAGTCATTATTTTTCAAAGCATGACCATCAGTAGCCATTCTTTTACTTTTTAAAGGATGACCATCAGTAGCCATCTTTCCTTCGATTCTCAACTCCTTCGAAGGATAAACAACATAAAACGAAATCTTCAGCTAACAGGATGGCAATTGGATCCATTAAGCAATTATCCATTTTGGAAGAAACGTAGCTTACCTTGTTTATCATTATGAATTCAATTCAATGGTGCTTATCGTCGATTTCACTCCTCTCATACTCCTTTTGTACCACTATAGTAATTCAGATATTAATGATATCTTAAGAAGTATAAAATTGAGTACATTATTACATGTTTACTGGTAAAAGACTATAAAATCAAATTCTCTTAAATGTTTGTGTGCTTATCAACTTTGATATATATTTAGATGGAGATAATTAAGTCATTTAAAAAATATTATGTTTAAAAAATTTAGTTTACAGAAATATTATGTAAGATACTTTTTGATTAAATATTAAAAATAAAATAAATATTTAATAAAAAAAATGAATTATATTAATTTTACGGATGGATGGATATCCATCCATTAAAAATTTGTTAATGGATGGATCGGATGGGTTATATTCTTAATGGATGGATTGGATTGGATTTTATAAAGGACATATTAGTGGATTGTTAATGGATTAATGGATTTGTTTGATCCATCCATTAGCAATCCAATCCATATCCATCCAATCCATCCATTTTGTCACCCCTACCTCTCACATGCTTTGAAAGATTTATAAAAAAATGTGAAAAAACCAATTCTACAGCAGTTATAGACGTCTATTGGTGGTTACCATAATCCTTTTAAAAAACTGCATGTTTATTAACATTTTTTTTAAATAAATAAATTACTTTTTAAAGGGTAAAATAGGTATGAAAAAAGAGCAAGCCCAAAAAAATATATATATATATATATATATATATATATATATATTATTTTTGTCTTTTAAAATATTTAATCGGAGTAAAATAAAGTCTATATTTATATATATTTTTAATAAGTTACGTGATACCTACACAAAATCTCCAAAAGTTAAAAAAATAAAATATATTAAAAATTAAAATGAAGGGTTAAATATTTTTTCCGTCCCTATAAATAAATCAATATTTAATTTTAGTCCCTAAAAAATTTTCCCTCAATGAATGGACATTCTACATTTTTTTTCATGCATTTTTAGTCCACGACATTTTTTAAAATTTTAAAAACTGTTTAATTATCCTTTAATTTTTAAATTTTTGAATAGTTTTTTTTATACATGTTTAGAATACCGTAAAATATTTATTTACCAAATTTTAGAATTTTTTAAAATGACAAGAATTAAATATGAATTTTTTAAATTTAAAAAAATAATAATAAAAGTAATGAAAATTTCACTTAAAAATTAAATTATGAGTTCATTTTTTTGAAACGAAACTTTTTAAAACGTTCTTAAAATTGTCTCCAAAAGAATCATTCAAAAATACATATTGGTTTAACATTAGAGACTAAAACTATGTGCATAATAATTTTGTAAGGACCAAAAGATGTCATTTGTTTGTTTTATAGAGATAAAAACAAAATTTGCTAGGGAAAAAAAATATTTAACCCTAAAATGAATATTACCATATTTTAATGAATCACTGTTAAATTGTATAGACCATATTTATATTTGAATGCATGCAATGCATGCTACTGGTGCTAGCTTTGTGTTATTAACATGTATGCATTATTATAATATTGACTATTTTGACCTTGTGTCATTTTAAAAATAAATGACCATCAGTACTTTTCAAATGAAGAAAAAGGTTTCGTTTTCAAATGTAAATAATAAATGAGTTATATTTCATTTTCCGTTTTCACCTCTTATAGGACTTGGTCTTCGAACAATCAAGATTGTGCAGTGTGCATTATATAAATATGTTATACCACTTTTCCACAATAATAACACATAAATCAGGCTTGAATATATCGTTAATTATTATTATTATTATTATTAATTGACCATACTCGTTTTCATGTTTAGTTTGGTACTCAAGAAGTTTGATTCGTTCAATTTTCAAAGTTCAAACCAACAAATTACTCAGTCAAGAAACGAATTTCAAAAACCATTACTTGATGTTGGGAAACCTAGCTACTCTTCTTTCTCTCTATATATATGTCCGATTGTTCCATAACATACCATTTCCATCTTCAAACCTCAAGTCCTAGCAAATAAAACTTGTACTTTCCAATTAAATATATCATTACATTATAGAGGCAAAAGCATAAGAAGAGTCATTTTTACATTAATACACATTAAAGAAATTATGGGTATGGCTTTCTCTTACAACAGCGTGAGGATCCTTTTTACAGTTCTACTCGTCATTTTCTTCATTCTAGTTGTTTCTCCTCAACTTGGAGCTGGCTGCAGGCTCTTGCAAGATGAACAAGGTTCGAAAGAATTTAACGGGCTTTTGTTGCAGTTCCTTCCACGTGGCCCATCAAAGCCATCAAAGCCCGATCCAATTCATCCCTAAGTCATCGACCATGCAATGAAAACGTATATACGACAAGTTGTTCATACTAATATGGTATTAGTTAGGCTAGCATTGTAAATGTTTAACTTTTCACAGCCCCCCGAAAGCTTTGTGTTATTTTTCCTTAGAAACATTCTTTTATTCACATTTCTTGTATGTTTAATATTTATTCTTAACCAAATATTTTGATAGTAAATATCTATTTCTCTTATATAGTATAGTGCATTTTCATTGGATTTAAATTTGAGAATGTTGATTGTATAATTAATTACCTGTTTGACTTAGTACACATATATGAAAAGGAAAATGCTGTCTAAAGAAGAAAAAAACAACAATAAATCTCAACCATTTTTTATCACAATTACTCCATGGTTCCTATTAAAAAGAAAATTTAATTTATAATAAATTTTTATCCATTAAATTAATGACACATGTACATTTTTGTGTTTCTTGTTCAAAATTTTTCGTACTAAATAACATTACTCATATGAAAATGTTAACGACATGATTTTAAATTGCAATTGCGATTGTAGTTGTTGTGACGCGCATTACGGCGGTTGTAAGATGAGTTTTAATCGGGAGAAGCTCAAAATATACTATTAAGATTTTTTATTAATTATATATATAGGATATAAATTATGTTTTTGGATTTTAAAATTTTGAGTTTTGATAAAAATATTTGAAAAAACATGAATGAGATTTTGTCTTATGTGACTTCTAATAACAGTCGAACACATAGCAATTAAGGTCTAATGTGTTTGCATAAGCTAATGCATCAATAATTTTGTGATGACAATTAAGATTGCGATTGTAAATTGCAATTTAAAAGTATGGATTGACGGTTTAGTAGAGAGTGTACATTAATTAACCACTTAATATTATGGTTCAAAGTTTTTATTCTGATATATATATAAAATGAAAATTGGAAGGTTTTCTTTGTCCTTATAATTTATTTATACCATTACTAATTAAATGCTATTTTTTATTTTAAATTTTCATAAATAAAGAATCAGTTTGTTAAGACATAATTTTTAGTTTATAGTTTATCACTTATAGTTTATAAGCTTAAATGATTATTTAGATTTATTTGATAACGATCTTTTCATCACGAATTTATAATTTATTTTGCTAGTTTATAATTTATATTTTAGACGTTATTTCAATTAGCGTTTTAGCTTATAACTTATCTTTATAGCAACCGTGCAAATCCGTTAAACTTATACAAATTAGTCTTAAAAATTCTTGATGCAAATTCTGAAAATTGATTCAAATTTTGTCGCTGGTGATTTTGAGACCACTTTTAAATAGAATTCACACGAACACCTAAAATATGTGCTATATTAATTTAATTTGGGATAAATATGAAACATATTTAATATGAAAAATTACAACAAAATTCAATTTGGAAAAAATTGATTTCTAGACCAATTGCGACATCAAAATGGACACTTACAAATGGAGGTTTGATCCGCTGTCGCGCGCGGATAAAAAACGAGTTATTTTGAATAAAACCATAGAAAGCGACAAGTGACTCGAGTATCGTTCTCACGAGGATTCTTTATTATATTAACCAAAAGTAAAATCGATTTAGGGGGGTTGGTTTGGTGGTCGAACTAGAAAAAGTGATTATCAAAAGCAATTATTGAAATAAGCTAAAAGTGATTATAAAATAAGCCAATCTACCGATTCAGTTCATACCAATCATCGATTATTATAATTTCACTATCCTAAGCGGATTCTATTCCTATCTGGATACAAACTCAATAACAAGCGCGGTGAGGTTTGCGAGATGTGCGATCCTAATGTCCGAATTAAGCAAACGAGATAAATTATCGTGAATTAAGCAAACACGATCGATCAAACACGGTACGAACTAAGCAAACATAACGTGTCTATGTTAGGATCATACAATCAACCAAATTGAATCAATATATTTCATACAATTGAATTAAGCATACAAGAATACAAAATATCATTGAAAGGAATAGAAATTAAATTGTAAAATTATAGTAGTCTCATAGTATTGTTGGAGCGGTAAAGCGGCAAGCAACAAAAGTTTTGGAAATATTTATCCGGGAAATTATCGTGTCCATAGAGATTAGTGCTACTGAATTGCCGTTCGACGGATTCTTAGTTATGAGTTTGGGTTAAAATGGGTTTAGACGGTAAACACGGAAATTTAACTTATGAACATAAAAATAATTCATTCTTGATAGAGAATAGCTTATCTGGTTTGAATCTAAACTACTCCTCACAAACTTAGATTTATCACTCCGTCGTACTCAATCTACACTACTCATCAAAATCACCACATATCCCTCACATCAATGTCCATTTCTGCATCACCGAGAGAGTTCAACTATATTGCTCTTTCGACAATGTCTCAACCGATCGAACAACACAGAGGCATTAAACTCAGATATTAAGTGGATGTTAACCCCAATCCTATGTCTAGAATCAAAAGCTAACAGATATCCCCCTAATCAAGATTTGTGATGTCTATTTCTACAAAAACACAAATCCAAAGCATTTAAGCAAAAAGATCAGAAAAACACCGATTAAGATTTGTAAAGCAAACTTTATACAACTAGTAGAAAAAGCAACAAACATCTATGGGTTTAGAGTAATTTACATACAAACTCACCAAAAGAGAAATACAAAGAGAAGAGAAGAAGAGGAACCAAACATTTCTTGGTTTGTCAACACCAATCGATGAGAAATTCGACCTCCGATCATCCGATTACAAGCTCCAATGGTGTTTCCAAGCCAAATCTACCCAAAAATGACCTTGGATGAGTTGGGGTTCAAAAATACCTAAAACATAACCTAAAAAAATCTGATTTTCGCCTATTTATGAAATTTTCAGATCTTTCCAGCGCGTGTCGCGCTCAGGAGCGCGCATCGCGCCCAACTCGCTGACTTGAAAAAACAGCTTTTAGTAAAAATGGCGTAACTTGAGAACCGTAACTCCAATTTGCGCCCGGTTCGAAGCGTTGGAAAGCTTATTCAATTTCCTATATAACAATGAATAAATGGAAGTCTGATTGATGATTTTTATCATCCTCATTTTGAGTCTTAACCACTGAATGAATTGATTTCGTCGCTCAAAATCGCGCGTTTGAAGCCGTGTCTTCGACACTTTATTGCTCATGCTCCAAATACGCAAGAATACCTACAAAAAGTATAAAAGTATATGAAAATACATCTATTCACAAAGTATATGTATTTATACACAAAACGGGGTATTATTCAAACGTTATTAACAAAAAGTATCGATAAGTGTCACTATTTATAAACACAAAATAACTACATTTTGGCACTTAACAAATATTAGAACCTGAACACGGTAGATCGACTCAGATGGATTAGTTCTCCATGAAATCGTACAAAACTCAAAGTTTGAAAGATGATTCGTGAATAGTCAAAAAAAAAATGAACAGTGTTTCGGCTGCTAGACCTATTAGGAATCAGCCAAAAAATGTTTATGACCCAACTGGGTCGAATTACAAAACCAGACCCACTACTTAACGACCTAAAAACTGAAAATAAAATAGTGTTGCAGCTTCAAACGCAAATCTGTGAATTATAGGCTCCGAATCTGACTTTGACTCCAACATGAAAGTCGTAGCTCTTTCTCTTAGCTTTCCGGCGATTATTAGAACGCCTCAATCGAACTCCCGTAACTCCACTTATGATCGTTTCCGTGCAGACTGCTAAAGTTGAAAAATAAAGTGCGAAAATTAAATAAAGGTAAAAATAAAATAAAATATAAGACACATTAAAACATAAAAATAATCAAGACAAACCAAGGAAATGCTTGAGTACAAACATGAAAGGACGTACATAAAAATGCACTGATCAAGGTTCAAGCTATTTAACAAGAACACGTCAAGAAAGATGGTCCATAAGGAAAATTGACTAACCCACGACCTTTATGTCTTTAAGTTTAAGATGCACCAATTCAACAAAAAGGTATGTTAAACATGAGAATTAGAAGTTTGGAGAAGTTACTTGTATAACAAGTTAGCCGACTATAGTGTAACTCTTAATTAGTTTATCATAACTAACTTTTTCAAATTGATTATGTGAAGGTTAAAAGTTAGTTAATAGGTATAACTAACTCATTATACTATATATAGTGATTGTAAAGACATTGTGTATTGTCTAAAAAAAGTACATTTGTGTGTGTTTCCCCTAAAAGAACAGGGAAACTCAGAGGCCCTAGTAGGTATATTACACGTTTGAGAGTTAGAGCTAGCTCACGGCGGCGAGTAGTCTTGTACGGGGTTTTTTGGGCTATTTGAGGGAGTAGTCCTGTTACCCTAGGATTTTGACTTACCAATAAATGGGCAACTGGGGCTCAAAATTGGTAATTGGGCTTCAATTTGGTAGAAAAGACCTAAATTGGTAATTGGGCCTCAATTAAATAACTACATTGCCATTTGGGCCAAAGCGGTTCGACTAAGTAATGCTTAGTAGTCGAAGCCGTTCGACTAGAAAGATTATCAGAGGTTTCAGCGTTCGACCAAAAGTATGCGAAGACTTAAGAATTTTGCTGCAGAAACTGAAGTGAAAGTCGAGAGGTATTAGAAGTTAAAAGGAGACGGTTTTCAGCAGTTACAAGAGACGCGTGGAGGCCTTATACATCGAAGATGCTGCATGTCGAAGACACGTGTCGGCTGATGACAGTCAACCGTTAGTAGTAGTTATCTTATTTTTACTATTTAAGCAAGTTCAATAGGAACAGTTTAGAGGTCCGCATTTTCTACATAAACACAAGTAAACTCAAATCTCTGTGCAATAATGAGAAAAGAGTGCAACTTTGGAATGTACGTATGCGTACCAGTTTAATTAATGCAATCATTTCACGTTATATTTCATCTTTCAGTGCACATTTACTGCCTTTTTATTGCTTTGATTTACTTTAAAGTCTTTAATTTCAGTGTCTTACTTTTACTTTAAAGTCACTGTTGCATTCAATACAAACCAGATACACATAATATAACAAAATAAAGCAATTAGTCCTGGAGTATTCTAGTTGATTCCGCAAAAGTAACCTTTAAAAAGGAAACTAGCGCTAGTTTACCATTTTTCTGGGTAAACAAATTGGCACGCCTAGTGGGACCCGTCAATTGCTGTTTGTTTTATATTTATTAGTATAATAGTTATGTATGATATTAAGAAGTGGTCGGAAATCAAGGGGTTGATCTGACGGGAACAATACCACAAAGTGCCGCAGATTCATCCCTAGTTAGAACAACAAATACTGGTGGATTGACGGCAGAAATATTGGTATCATCACCAACGAATGTACAGTCACCGTTTATTCCGTTACGACCGCCGTTTCATGGAATGATGCCTCCACCAGGTTTTAACCCTCAGTTTGGAATGCCCACGTCTATGATGCAAGGTTTGCACACAAATCCTTCATTATATTCTGACAGCATGATGGCTACAAGCACATCAAATCCAGGGGGTCGACCTATAGGCATAGGATATAATCACCAGGCTTTGCCATCTTTAAGTACTACGTCAATGTTGTCAATTCGATAACAAATAGACGAAAGTAATCATGAAATGGTGAATGCCCTTACTCAACAAATGGGAACTGTTTTTACTCCCATGATAAATAACATGAACCAAAGTTATGAAACATTGGCTAGACAAATGGCCAGAATTGCGGATTTCTTTGGAGCGCCCCCACAACTAAACCTTTCGACTACTCAAGGGTCGAATGTGAGAGAGGTCGAACCTATAGGACAAGGAGATCAAATTGAGCAAGAGATCCCTAGAATAGTACAAAGGCATCAAGATGCTGACCAGGTTCTTAGGAACATCCAGCAAGATGTCAATGTTGGACACAATAATATCTCTAATGTAGTCGAACAAATTTTAGTTCAGAATGGAATAAATGTAGGTTTGCATAGACCAAATTTCGTTTCCCCGTTGTCAGAATATGTAAGGCAAGCAGAATTGCCTAGGGGGTGGAAAGTCCCAAAATTCACCAAATTTGCTGGTGAGACTGGCGAGTCGACGGCCGAACATATTGCTAGGTTCCAGACAGAGGCTGGAGAAATAGCAAACAATGAAAATCTAAAGAGGAAGTATTTTCCAATTTCTTTAACAAAAAATGCATTTACTTGGTTCACGACCTTATCTCCACAATCTTTGTTCTCATGGAACCAATTAGAACGATTGTTCCATGAACAATTTTATATGGGACAGTCGAAAATTAGTTTGAAAGAATTAGCTGGAGTTAGGCAAAAGGGTGCAGAACCAGTCGATGACTATCTAAACCGTTTTAGGTTACTGAAAGCTAGATGTTTCACACAAATTCCTGAACATGAGTTAGTCGAAATGGCTGCAGGTGGGTTAGATTATTCCATAAGGAAGAAATTAGACACCCAACATCTGAGAGATATGGCACAACTGGCAGATAGAGTACGCCAGGTCGAAAGGCTAAAAGCTGAAAAAGCCAGAGCTAGTAAATATCATAAGAAAGAAAATATAGCTTATGTTACTTCAAGTGAGTTCGACTCTAATAGCGACAGTGAATACGAAGAGGGAGAGGTCAACGTGGCTGAATTAAAGCCAGGGCCACCATATATCTGTAAATTGCTCAAGCCCTCAAAAGATAAAAATCTGATTGAAAGTAAAAATGAAAATTTTTCTAGTAAAACGTATTCATTTGATATAACAAAATGTGATGAAATATTTGATTTGTTGGTTTCTGATGGGCAAATCGTAGTACCCCCAGGACTTAAAAATCCTCCTCTTGAACAAAAGAAAAAAAAGAGGATTTTGTAAATTTCATAATTTCTTGGGTCATAAAACTTCTCAATGTGTCCTTTTCAGGGATTTGGTGCAAAAAGCTTTGAAAGAAGGAAGGTTACAGTTTGGAGAAAAGCCAAAGTCATCAATGCAAGTTGATATTGATCTTTTGCAAGTCGAAGAGGCTCACTATACTGAGATTGCTGATGTGATGATGGTCGAGACTACTGATGGTTTCGTTAGAAAGAAAAACGGCGCTACTGATGGCAAAGTTTTGAACATGGTTTATCCTGAACCAAAAGAAAGTCTTTTGAAATTCCTTGAGAGATGCCACAATAACAACTCTCAAGTTGGATTATACCCAAGGTGTGATGCTGTTTTCAATGTTGATGCTGCAAACAAAGTGAGGTTCGATCCTCGTCGAGGCAAGAATCGTCAATTCATGTACACAGGAGAAAACGGTGGTCGAAGGGCTGGAGAATACAGGAAGATGTTTGAAAAACCAAGGACTTTCCGTCCCAAGACGGATGTCCCTGAAGACAAATGGGTGAAACCCATTAACTTCAGAGGTAAACGCCCAGAATGGCAGATTCAAGGCGATGGAACCCATGCTGAAGGCTCTTGGACGGATAGTGGATCTAAAAGAAAAGATTACATATCGCCAAACTACAAAGGAAAGAACCCCATGACTCGAACGCAGTGGAGGCGTTACCAAAGAAGCCATAAGAATGGACAGGAAAATTCGAAAATGGTGCAGGCAGGATTTTCTCACTATCAGCCAAAGCCTTTTCACAGGAAGTTGACTGAAGAGCAGGCTAAAATAGCAAATGAAAGACTGGCTGCAGGAATGATCCTAGCAAAGAAACTAATTAAAGAATTGGTTGACGATGATGCTCCGATCCTCAATACAGAAAAAGAGCCTGAGTATTCTCCACTGTCGGACGAAGAGGTCGACGACAACTTTGACATAGAGTCAGATGAGTTGCTAATCGACTGTAGAATTGTCTCTGTACTTCCAGCAGAGTTCGACAGAGTATCTGAGGTATCTGAGAACGAAGATGATTTTCTTCCTGACGAGAACGTGGAAGAAACCCCTGTCTGTTACTATGTAATGGGAAAAGGAGTGGTAGAAGAGCAAAAGGTTGTGTTTGAGAGGCCAGGTCGAGGAATGATCTATCATTTGAAGCCTTTATTCATAAGGGCGAAAGTGGATGATGTTCCAACAAACAAAGTGTTTGTCGATGGTGGGGCTGCTGTAAACTTAATGCCTTATTCCTCACTCCAGAAAGTGGGTAAATCTGACAAAGATTTAAGGCCCCATAATATGGTGTTGTCTAATTATGAGGGCAAGACAAGTGGAATACTTGGAGGGATTCAAGTAAAACTAGTTGTTGGTTCGACTGTCAGGTCAACCATCTTTATGGTGATTGCATCGCAGGCAAATTTTAAACTACTGTTGGGTCGAGAATGGATCCATGGAATAGGGGCAGTTCCTTCGAACTTACATCGGCGTGTGGCCATTTGGAGGCCAGATGGTATAGTGGAGAATATTGAAGCTGACCAAAGTTATTACAAAACTGAAAGTGGTCGTAGACACTTCGACCAACATCTGGAAAATGTAGCTCCTTGCTACAAACCAGAAGAGGTGTATTCTTCTGATGAAAGTGTGTTTAAGTATTTGAACTTAGACCCAAATTATGGTTTCATTTGGAATAAAGAAGACCCTTATGAACCATTGAACCATGAAAGTCATCCAGAGCAGAGGACATCAGTCAAAAATGATGACCACTGAGTCAGAATACCTGGCTCGAATAACGGCTTATTTGGCCGAAAACAAAGAAAGAACGGCTTTAGAAGCCGAATTAGAGAAAAATATGGCTATTGAGGCCATGTTGGTAAAAAATGAGGACAGTCCTGAAGTCGATCACCAAGTCGAACGACTTGATGGGATATACGATGATGAACCTTTAGGTTTCGAAATGGATCCATTAGGATCAGTCAAAAGAATGCAAGCTCAAGATCCCCTGGAAGAAGTCGATTTGGGTGATGGGATCATTAAAAGGCCTACATATGTGAGCACGAAGCTTGCAAGTTGTTTAAAAACCAAGTTGATTTGACTCCTAAGAGAATACAAAGATTGTTTTGCTTGGGATTATCACGAAATGCCTGGTTTGGGTCGACAGGTGGTGGAACATCGACTACCTTTAAACCCAGGTAAAAAACCTATCAAGCAGCTTCCTAGAAGATTTGCGCTAGAGGTTATGGAAAAAATCAAAGTAGAAATTGAAAGATTGTTGAGAAGCAAGTTTATTCGAACTGCGAGGTATGTCGAATGGTTAGCTAATATAGTGCCTGTCATAAAGAAAAATGGTAGCCTTCGTATATGCATAGATTTCAGAGATTTAAATAAGGCTACCCCTAAAGATGAATATCCCATGCCGGTTGATGAAATGTTAGTCGACTCTGCAGCCGGATTTGAATATCTCAGCTTATTGGATGGATATTCAGGTTATAACCAAATTTTTATAGCTGACGAAGATGTACCTAAGACGGCGTTTCGATGCCCAGGTGCTTTAGGAACTTATGAATGGGTAGTAATGCCCTTTGGTTTAAAAAATGCTGGAGCTACATACCAACGAGCCATGAATTCCATGTTTCATGATTTTATTGACAAGTTTATGCAGGTTTATATTGATGATATTGTAATAAAATCTAACTCTGAAAATGGTCACTTAGACCATCTTCGACAATCTTTTGAACGAATGAGGAAATATGGACTCAAAATGAACCCTTTAAAATGTGCTTTTGGTGTACATGCAGGGGATTTCCTAGTCTTCGTGGTTCACAAGAAAGGCATTGAGATAAACCAAAATAAGACGAAAGCAATCTTGGAGCTAAAGGCGCCAGAAACAAAGAAACAACTCCAGTCATTGTTGGGGAAGATTAATTTCTTGAGGAGATTCATCTCAAATCTAAGTGGCAAAACGAAGATATTTTCACCACTTGTGAAGCTCAAGAACCAAGATCAATTCAAATGGGAGCAAGAACATCAACAGGCATTCGACCAAATAAAAGCTTATTTAACTAAGCCTCCTATTTTGTTACCCCCCCAATAGGACAAAAAGTATGAAATTGTACATAGCTGCATCAGGCTCGACAATTGGGAGTATGTTAGCCCAAGAGGATGATAATGGCGTCGAAAGAGCTATATATTATCTAAGTCGAACCCTAGTAGATGTTGAAACTAGGTATAATGATATTGAAAAATTATGCTTATGCTTGTATTTCTCATGTAACAAACTTAAGCAATATATAAAGCCTGTTGATGTGTATGTGTCCTCTCATTTTGATGTTATTAAACATATGTTGTCTAAACCAATTTTGCATAGTCGAATTGGTAAGTGGGCTTTAGCGCTAACTGAATTTTCCTTAACATATGTTCCTTTAAAAGCTATGAAAGGACAAGTTGTGGCTGATTTTATAGTTGACAATGGGTTAGTCGAATTGTCTGTAAATCAAGTCGAACGAACCAACTGGAAATTGTTTTTTGACGGTTCTAGTCACAAAAATGGATCAGGCATTGGAGTCTTGATTATTTCTCCCAAAGGACTTCCAACAAAGTTCCATTATAAAATGAAAGAAGTATGCTCTAACAATGAGGTCGAATATGAAGCCTTGATAACTGGTTTGAAGGCCCTAATAGATTTAGGGGCAAAACGAGTTGAGATTCGAGGTGATTCTGAGCTAATAATTCGACAAATCAAAAAAGAGTATAAATACATCAAAGAAAATCTAATAATGTATTATGCAATTGTGATACGCTTATTAGAAAAATTCGAACATGTTGAGATCTTGCATGTACCAAGATCTAACAATTACATTGCCAATGAATTGGCACAAATTGCTTCTGGGTATAGAGTTTCTAAAGACAAGTTAGAAGATATGGTCGAGATCAAGAATAAAGAAACCCATGAAGTATTAGACAAGTTAGGTCAATTGTCGACGTCAAAATTCGAGGGGGTAGGTGATAATGTTGAAAGTAAAGTTGAAAGTAAAGATTTGTATGCCTTGGAAATTTTGGCCATCGACAATATGACTGATGCTGATTGGAGAAACCCATTGGTCCAATACCTAAATAATCCAGTCGGAGGAACTGATCGAAAGATTAAATACAGAGCTCTAAACTATGTGATATTAGGAAATGATTTATACAAGAAAACAGCTGAAGGTGTATTGTTGAAATGCTTAAGTGAAGCTGAAGCATATTTGGCTGTGTCAGAGGTTCATAGTGGTGTTTGTGGAGCTCATCAGTCAGGCCATAAGATGAAATGGCTGTTGTTTAGACAAGGTTTATATTGGCCGACAATGCTAAAAGACTGTATTGAATATGCAAGAGGATGCCATGAGTGCCAGAAATTTTCAGGCATTCAACATGTTCCAGCCAGTGAATTGCATGCCATTGTCAAACCTTGGCCTTTTAGAGGATGGGCTTTGGATTTAATAGGAGAAATCAAACCTGCATCTTCTAAGCAACAAAGATTCATTTTAGTAGGAATAGATTATTTTACTAAATGGATAGAGGCAATCCCACTAGTTAATGCTGATCAAGAAGCAGTGATTAGTTTCATACAAAAACACATTATCTACAGATATGGGATTCCAGAAACTATTACTACTGATCAAGGATCAGTTTTTGTTGGTCGAAAGATGCAAGCTTTTGCAGCAGAGACAGGATTTAAATTTCTAACATCCACTCCATATTACGCTCAGGCCAATGGTCAGGTCGAAGCTGCTAATTAAGTTATTATAAATTTGATAAAGAAGCATGTGGGGAAAAAGCCAAGAAATTGGCATCAAACGCTCGACCAAATCCTTTGGGCTTGTCGGACGTCACCAAAGGAAGCAATAAAGACTACCCCATTTCGTTTGACATTTGGGCATGATGCTGTATTGCCTGCAGAAATTCACCTACAGTCGACAAGAATTCAACGACAAAACAGTCTCTCGTCTGACGAATACTGAAATATGATGTTAGATGAATTAGTAGAATTAGACGAAGAAAGGCTAATAGCGTTGGATAGGTTAATAAGACAAAAGGAAAAAGTAGCGAAGGCTTACAACAAGAAAGTCAAAGAGAAGACATTCATGGTAGGTAATTATGTATGGAAAGTCATCCTGCCCATGGATCAAAGGAATAAGTTATTGGGTAAATGGTCCCCAAGTTGGGAAGGACCGTTTAAAATTCTGCAAGTATTTTCAAACAACGCATATGAAATTGAAGAATTAAATTCAGATGGTCGAATTTTGAGGGTGAATGGTAAATATTTGAAAAAATATAAACCTACACTTCAAGAAATACGCATAATAGACCGAAGCTGAAATATTAGATTAAAGATGGCTATAAAAGTAGCCAACTATTACAAAAATAGTCATAAAGAAGTGGAGCGATCGAAGAGTACAATAAAAAAAAAGAAAAAAAAAACCAAAGTCACTAAAATATCCAATATTAGTTAACCCTTCGGTCGATGTCTTTCAAGGATAGTAGAGGCAGACTTTCGGCTTCGAACATATCCATACGTCCAGTCTTGCGCATTTTCCTCACCACACCTTGCTTGAGGAATAGGTAGGATAAGAATCTTCCATAAGGAAGACAAGTCACCATTCCTTGACGAGAGGCAGTCAAAGAGACAGCCTCCACAAGTTGCTTAAAAATCAATAGAGGAAAGTTGATTTTCTTCCCCTGAAGGGCACAGGAAATGAATTCCAAGTCTTCCACCATGATGCTATTTTCATCATGGTTGCGTGGACGAAAGTTGCCAACCAAAAGTTGGTGCCAAATTCTGATTACTTTGGCACAAAAGGGGTCATTGTCCATGAGATCCCTTAACATATTTGAAGTGTTCATGTTGAAAATATTGTTACCAAAAGTTTCACCGGTATTACTGCATTTCAACAAATCAGAGATTGTTGAGGGAGTGATGATGACATGAGCCCCTCGAATGTTGGAGGTGATATGTTGGAGGTGATAGTAGTCCTCCCTTCTGGATCTATGCGCAAAGATGCAAACCTCCAAAATTCAGTCAGCATACAGGGATAGATATTACCATCTAAAATTTCAGGATAAAACTTAAGTCCCTGACCAGCATAGAGAGCACGAACATTGATGTGGTTCGCATCAAACTCTTCTTCAGAAAGTTTAAATTCTTTCTTGATGCAGGATCTTATATGGGCGTTTGTTAAAGGTTGTGTCATGGTTTGAAGACAAAGATTGAAGTATAAAAATGTTTAAGATGTTATGCGTAGGGAAATGCAAAAGGAAATGGAAGGAATGAGGCTATATATATAGAGAATATGTAGTTACTTCAGCAAGACAAACGTGGGAAAGGAAGTTAGAAAATCAAAGATCGTATTAAATATCTTGGAAACTGACACAAGCAAGTTGGGAACAGGTAAACAGCCCACTACCTAGTGTTTAGGTAATAATTAGTGTCTGGGAAAATGAAGTGTAATCATGGCGTAATGGGAATTAACAAAAGTCGAAACCCAAGAAAGAACTGAAACGCCATCTTTTCTTTTTCCTAAAGTCAGTCGAAAGAAGTCGCTTGGGGGGCAATTTGTTACCCTAGGATTTCGACTTACCAATAAATGGGCAACTGGGGCTCAAAATTGGTAATTGGGCTTCAATTTGGTAGAAAAGCCCTAAATTGGTAATTGGGCCTCAATTAAATAACTACATTTCCATTTGGGTCAAAGCGGTTCAACTAAGTAATGCTTAGTAGTCGAAGCCGTTCGACTAGAAAGATTATCAGAGGTTTCAGCGTTCGACCAAAAGTATGCGAAGACTTAAGAATTTTGCTGCAGAAACTGAAGTGAAAGTCGAGAGGTATTAGAAGTTAAAAGGAGACGGTTTTCAGCAGTTACAAGAGACGCGTGGAGGCCTTATACATCGAAGATGCTGCATGTCGAAGACACGTGTCGGCTGATGACAGTCAACCGTTAGTAGTAGTTATCTTATTTTTACTATTTAAGCAAGTTCAATAGGAACAGTTTAGAGGTCCGCATTTTCTACATAAACACAAGTAAAATCAAATCTCTGTGCAATAATGAGAAAAGAGTGCAACTTTGGAATGTACGTATGCGTACCAGTTTAATTAATGCAATCATTTCACGTTATATTTCATCTTTCAGTGCACATTTACTGCCTTTTTATTGCTTTGATTTACTTTAAAGTCTTTAATTTCAGTGTTTTACTTTTACTTTAAAGTCACTGTTGCATTCAATACAAACCAGATACACATAATATAACAAAATAAAGCAATTAGTCCTGGAGTATTCTAGTTGATTCCGCAAAAGTAACCTTTAAAAAGGAAACTAGCGCTTGTTTACCATTTTTCTGGGTAAACAAGTCCTCACGACTGTTTTTTGGGCTGCTAGTGGCCGACGCTGCTAGGTTGCAGAAGGTGGTTTGAGTTTTGTGGTTAGAGTTACTTGGAGCGGAGTGCTCTCTGAGTAGTATTTGAATGGGTGTAAGTATATGTTACTTGATGTCATACCCCAAAATTTGCCCACACTTTTCAAAAATTCGAGACTATTTCAAAAAATTGAATTTTTATAAAATTTCGGGTTCATTTACATTGACATCCTGAATTTTATAAATATTCGATTTAAAGTCTATTTTAAAAATATAATAGTTTACTCTTAAGTTGTTATATTTTAATAAATAGCAAAATGCTGGCTGACACTTCATAAACCTTCAATTGGCTTTTTATTTCAACAAATAAATAGCACAATTGGTAAGGAAGTAAGGTTTGCAAGCACAGGGTCTTGGGTTCAAATCCCACTTCTAACTTCTTTTCTTTTTTATTTGCTTCTAACTTTAGTTTTAATTTTTATTTTTATTTTAATTCAAAAATCACAAAAATAAGTTTTTTTTTTTACATATTTAAATATTATTTTCGAATTTATTAATTATGTATTTAAAAAATATTTATTTTTTTACTTTTCTTCATTTTATGTACTTTTTAGTTAAAAAATCCAAAAATAAAATAGTAGTTTTTAATTCAAGATTAATTATCATTGAATATTGATTTGATTTTGTTTCTATTCTTAGGAGAAATCAAAACAAATATTTTGGTGTTAATTTTATCTTTATTGTCATTGATTTAATTTTAATTATTTCTCTTTTTGTTAACCTAAGTTTTTAGGTATAAATAGATAGGCCAAAGACGAACAAAAACAACACAGACATACATACACTAATATTGTACATAACCTCTCCCAATTTCTGCCACACTTCCATTCTTTTTAACCAAATAAGCTTCTCATAGAAAAAAAGTTCTTTCTAACATAGGCCAAAACTATATACACTTTCATCCACAACCATCACCAGAAAAACACAAATTTCCTTCATTCCAAAACCAAATACAAAAAAAAAACTGTAAATACGTTTTCAATCAAACACAAATTTTTCCAACCTCTAACATAATCAAATCAATGGCTCTTAACAATAATAAATTCCAAACTTAATCAAAAGTGAAAAAATAAATAAATAAACTGAGAATTAACAAAACCAATTGAGTTATTTTGCAGGAAAGAAGATCAAGCCAAACCGCTTCAGATGAATACCGACGCGAAGATCCATTCAACCGGTGAGTCACCGATTGCACCCTGAGCTACCGTACGGCAGAAATGCGTCGGATTCAATCCGACAACCTTTCGGTCGCGGCCCCATCCGTACACGCTCGCAAAGTCACGCCGCTGACAACAACTCATACAAACCACCGACGATGCTTTCCGATTTTGTTCCGCCACGGTATCGTTAACGCTTCTTGTTTTAAATTTTGTTTGTTTGTTCAAATACCCGCAGTTGATTTCATATAATTTTTGTTTGCTGTAAAAAAAAAGTTTGAAAGGTGAGACTGAGAAGTGAAACGATGGTGAGAGATCATGTGGTCTAATGTGACTTTAATGTTTGTTCTTTTCTTGTAATTGTTACTCTTTTGTTTGTTTTGCATATGACTTTAATCTTTTTTAAAACTTCAAGACAAACATGAACTTTGCATTAGAATTATATTTCTCATTTTAAACATTCTTTGCATATGAACAAGTACTTGTCACCAGGAAAGCTTCCATCATGAGCTGCAGATGAAAAGTTTAATCCTCTCAAGGGACAAGTTGTCTTCAGAACTCCATTGAGTTCAAACATGAACATCTCAAATTATGATCACCCTCAGGGGCACAAAAACGGTCGAAATACTCCATCGAGTAAGCGTTCAGATATCTGGGGCAATCAGGCCAAGATTCAAAGGATCTCTCAAAACTGTTGAACAACCAGGATCCTTCACCCAAGCACAATTGAAATTACCTCCAACCCTGATCAACCAGGGGCATGATTCCTAAGTTCATGATACAGGGGCATGTTGCTTATAATAGCATGAATCTCAGAAAGTACCCCCGACAGATAAAGCTGCAGAGACGTCTCGTACGCCTGACTCAGTCAGTCAAAAGCTTGTATATACAAGGGGCATGACGTGTTATTATCTCAGTCATCTGAGGCAATCAAGTCAAGATTCAGAGAATCTCTCAAAGGCACTAAACACTCAGAGAGGCAAGCCTATCACTTGGAGCATGTTGCATTAGTCACAAATCTCAGCAAAACCTATTTAGCTACTAGCAGTAAGATCAGTATCTCCTTCGAAGTTCTAATTCCAGTAATCTCAAGAATCAAGTATACCAGGTTACCGACTCCAGGAGAAGATAGACTTCCCCATGCAAAGGGCCACATATGGTTAAGAAAAAGTTTTCCAACAGCAAGTGACACGGGGGCAATGAAAATTGAAATCTCAAGGGATCTTACCCACAAAGTTGTTTTCACAATAATATCCCCACAGAGTAATCCTCGAGGAGTTGTCTTTAAGTAATCTCTTCCCAACAAAGACTTGGCTCCCCTACACTACAGGCTCTCTGATACAATCTTCTTCTCCAACAGGGTTTATTCAAACTCACTGTTCCCAATAAAGTTGGCATTCATAGTGGAAACTTGGTCAGTTATCCATCTCTCTTATCCCTAGTCAGGGCGCATCAGGATCAAATCACTCAAACTACTTTCATCCCCAAGCGGTAATAAAAATCCCCAGTTGGATATCCTCGAACGAAAGACAGGAGTTCTCAACACAATCACCTTGTCATCATCTCCAACATCATACAGAGATTTATTTTCTCAACCAGCAATTGCTATACAAAGTTACCAATATGCTTCGACTATATAGTCCATCCACGCATCATTCACAATACATACATAACATACATACGCCTCATGACATATGCATAACACTCTCATTCATTTCAAAAAATAAACATTACAATACATGCATCACGACATTGCATAAAACTAATGTTGCTTTTTCCGTCCATTTCTACAAATCAAATGAACATTATCTTCTAGATATAGTGCAGAGATAATCAAGTCAACGATTTAATTCTGACACTCATTCAAGACAGAGATTTAGTTCTGACACTTAATTTTGGATATCTTCCAAAGATAGTTCAGAGATAATCAAGACCATGATTTAGTTCTGATACTTAGTTCCGGATATTCTCCAGAGATAGTTCAGAGATAATCAAGACAATGATTTAATTCTGATACTTAGTTCCGGGTATTCTCCAGAGATAGTTCAGAGATAATCAATACAAAGATTTAGTTCTGATACTTAGTTCCGGATACTCTCCAGAGATAGTTCAGAGATAATCATCTTCTTAAGATCTAATTCAGTTACTACGAACGGTGCTGACACGATCAATATTCAAAGATCTAATTCTATCATCACGAACGGTATAGACACGATCATCCTTCCAAGGTCTAATTCAGTTACTACGAACGGTGCTGACACGATCAACATTCAAAGATCTAATTCTATCATCACGAACGGTGTAGACACGATCATCCTTCCAAGGTCTAATTCAGTTATTACGAACGGTGCTGACACGATCAACATTCAAAGATCTAATTCTATCATCACGAACGGTGTAGACACGATCATCATTCCAAGGTCTAATTCAGTTACTACGAACGGTGCTGACACGATCAACATTCAAAGATCTAATTCTATCATCACGAACGGTGTAGACACGATCATCTTTCCAAGATCTAATTCAGTTACTACGAACGGTGCTGACACGATCAACATCCAACAAACACTTCTCAATACATTTGAGCTCAGATACAGCCTAACGTACGGCTCATTCTAGTACTTCTCAATACAAAGGATCCAGTCTAACGTATGACTCATCCTAGGATACAACCTGACATATGGTGTAGTCTGACAACTATCAACACAGGGAACCTGGTCTAACGTACGACCTATCCTACAGCCTCACGTACGGCTTTTCCAGACATCTATCAATGCAATCGGACCCAGTCTAACCTATGACTCGTCCTATAGTTCGGCCTAACGCACGGCTTTCCAGACATCTATCGATGCAATCAGACCCGGTCTAACGTACGACCCGTCCTTCAGCCTAACGTACGACTCTCCAGACATCTATCGATGCTATCAAACCCGGTCTAACGTACGACCCGTCCTTCAGCCTAATATTCGGCTTATCCATACATCTATCGAAGCAATTGGACCTAGTCTAACGTATGACTCGTCCTAAAGTACAGCCTAACGTACAGCTTACTTTGGCATTCATCAAAACAGTGAATTCAGTCTAACGTACGACTCATCCTAAGTATATCCTTTCAGATACAGTCTAACGTATGACTACACCCTGACTTTCATACCATCAAAAGACCAGTGGCATCTTTAAGCCCACCTTAGACAGCAATCTGTCAATCCAACTAATGGCATCTCTAAGCCCATTCAAACCATCAATAGCACTAGTCCCTGCATCAGCAAGGGCAAATTTCTGGGTATTCTAGTGTTCAATCATCTTTCACCTTCAGATTACGATAGGCAAACAAGCCAATCTACATCCTCAGGTTTAAGAAGATTGAACAGGGGCAGCTGTCATACCCCAAAATTTGCCCACACTTTTCAAAAATTCGAGACTATTTCAAAAAATTGAATTTTTATAAAATTTCGGGTTCATTTACATTGACATCCTGAATTTTATAAATATTCGATTTAAAGTCTATTTTAAAAATATAATAGTTTACTCTTAAGTTGTTATATTTTAATAAATAGCAAAATGCTGGCTGACACTTCATAAACCTTCAATTGGCTTTTTATTTCAACAAATAAATAGCACAATTGGTAAGGAAGTAAGGTTTGCAAGCACGGGGTCTTGGGTTCGAATCCCACTTCTAACTTCTTTTCTTTTTTATTTGCTTCTAACTTTAGTTTTAATTTTTATTTTTATTTTAATTCAAAAATCACAAAAATAAGTTTTTTTTTACATATTTAAATATTATTTTCGA
The DNA here is from genome assembly GCF_029867415.1 of Vicia villosa. Taxonomy (NCBI): domain Eukaryota; kingdom Viridiplantae; phylum Streptophyta; class Magnoliopsida; order Fabales; family Fabaceae; genus Vicia; species Vicia villosa. The sequence goes on from NC_081180.1 coordinate 145,243,689, forward strand.
ATTTATTAATTATGTATTTAAAAAATATTTATTTTTTTACTTTTCTTCATTTTATGTACTTTTTAGTTAAAAAATCCAAAAATAAAATAGTTGTTTTTAATTCAAGATTAATTATCATTGAATATTGATTTGATTTTGTTTCTATTCTTAGGAGAAATCAAAACAAATATTTTGGTGTTAATTTTATCTTTATTGTCATTGATTTAATTTTAATTATTTCTCTTTTTGTTAACCTAAGTTTTTAGGTATAAATAGATAGGCCAAAGACGAACAAAAACAACACAGACATACATACACTAATATTGTACATAACCTCTCCCAATTTCTGCCACACTTCCATTCTTTTTAACCAAATAAGCTTCTCATAGAAAAAAAAGATCTTTCTAACATAGGCCAAAACTATATACACTTTCATCCACAACCATCACCAGAAAAACACAAATTTCCTTCATTCCAAAACCAAATACAAAAAAAAAAACCTGTAAATACGTTTTCAATCAAACACAAATTTTTCCAACCTCTAACATAATCAAATCAATGGCTCTTAACAATAATAAATTCCAAACTTAATCAAAAGTGAAAAAAAAAATAAATAAACTGAGAATTAACAAAACCAATTGAGTTATTTTGCAGGAAAGAAGATCAAGCCAAACCGCTTCAGATGAATACCGACGCGAAGATCCATTCAACCGGTGAGTCACCGATTGCACCCTGAGCTACCGTACGGCAGAAATGCGTCGGATTCAATCCGACAACCTTTCGGTCGCGGCCCCATCCGTACACGCTCGCAAAGTCACGCCGCTGACAACAACTCCGACAAACCACCGACGATGCTTTCCGATTTCGTTCCGCCACGGTATCGTTAACGCTTCTTGTTTTAAATTTTGTTTGTTTGTTCAAATACCCGCAGTTGATTTCATATAATTTTTGTTTGCTGTAAAAAAAAAGTTTGAAAGGTGAGACTGAGAAGTGAAACGATGGTGAGAGATCATGTGGTCTAATGTGACTTTAATGTTTGTTCTTTTCTTGTAATTGTTACTCTTTTGTTTGTTTTGCATATGACTTTAATCTTTTTTAAAACTTCAAGACAAACATGAACTTTGCATTAGAATTATATTTCTCATTTTAAACATTCTTTGCATATGAACAAGTACTTGTCACCAGGAAAGCTTCCATCATGAGCTGCAGATGAAAAGTTTAATCCTCTAAAGGGACAAGTTGTCTTCAGAACTCCATTGAGTTCAAACATGAACATCTCAAATTATGATCACCCTCAGGGGCACAAAAACGGTCGAAATACTCCATCGAGTAAGCGTTCAGATATCTGGGGCAATCAGGCCAAGATTCAAAGGATCTCTCAAAATTGTTGAACAACCAGGATCCTTCACCCAAGCACAGTTGAAATTACCTCCAACCCTGATCAACCAGGGGCATGATTCCTAAGTTCATGATACAGGGGCATGTTGCTTATAATAGCATGAATCTCAGAAAGTACCCCCGACAGATAAAGCTGCAGAGACGTCTCGTACGCCTGACTCAGTCAGTCAAAAGCTTGTATATACAAGGGGCATGACGTGTTATTATCTCAGTCATCTGGGGCAATCAAGTCAAGATTCAGAGAATCTCTCAAAGGCATTAAACACTCAGAGAGGCAAGCCTATCACTTGGAGCATGTTGCATTAGTCACAAATCTCAGCAAAACCTATTTAGCTACTAGCAGTAAGATCAGTATCTCCTTCGAAGTTCTAATTCCAGTAATCTGAAGAATCAAGTATACCAGGTTACCGACTCCAGGAGAAGATAGACTTCCCCATGCAAAGGGCCACATATGGTTAAGAAAAAGTTTTCCAACAGCAAGTGACACGGGGGCAATGAAAATTGAAATCTCAAGGGATCTTACCCACAAAGTTGTTTTCACAATAATATCCCCACAGAGTAATCCTCGAGGAGTTGTCTTTAAGTAATCTCTTCCCAACAAAGACTTGGCTCCCCTACACTACAGGCTCTCTGATACAATCTTCTTCTCCAACAGGGTTTATTCAAACTCACTGTTCCCAATAAAGTTGACATTCACCAGAAAAACACAAATTTCCTTCATTCCAAAACCAAATACAAAAAAAAAAAAAAAACTGTAAATACGTTTTCAATCAAACACAAATTTTTCCAACCTCTAACATAATCAAATCAATGGCTCTTAACAATAATAAATTCCAAACTTAATCAAAAGTGAAAAAAAAAAAGAAAAAGAAAATAAACTGAGAATTAACAAAACCAATTGAGTTATTTTGCAGGAAAGAAGATCAAGCCAAACCGCTTCGGATGAATACCGACGCGAAGATCCATTCAACCGGTGAGTCACCGATTGCACCCTGAGCTACCGTACGGCAGAAATGCGTCGGATTCAATCCGACAACCTTTCGGTCGCGGCCCCCTCCTTACACGCTCGCAAAGTCACGCCGCTGACAACAACTCCGACAAACCACCGACGATGCTTTCCGATTTCGTTCCGCCACGGTATCGTTAACGCTTCTTGTTTTAAATTTTGTTTGTTTGTTCAAATACCCGCAGTTGATTTCATATAATTTTTGTTTGCTGTAAAAAAAAAGTTTGAAAGGTGAGACTGAGAAGTGAAACGATGGTGAGAGATCATGTGGTCTAATGTGACTTTAATGTTTGTTCTTTTCTTGTAATTGTTACTCTTTTGTTTGTTTTGAAAAAGTCAAATATTATTTATTTCACTATGTTTATTTATTTAATTTAAAAACAAAAAAAAAGGAAGTGAAAACTAAACGTGAGGAGTTAGTGGGATCCTCCCCACGTCTCAATTTTTGTTTTTGTTTTTTTATTTATCTAATAATAAAATATAAAAACACAAAAAACATGCATTTAATTCAAAGATACAAAAAAAATATGTTAGTATTTAGAATTTTATTTCTCATATTAAAAATACCAAAAATATTTTAATCCTCTATTTAGAATTTAATATTTTTTTAGATGTCTTTTATGATTTTCTTGATTTATTTACTAATATTTTTTTTATCGTGTCCTTACTCATATTTTTTTTTTTGCGAGGTACTACCTTCTTGAGTCATTGGATTATTTCATGGATATTCACAAGCTCTTTCTTTAATTTTCGTATATATTTTATTCTCATTTTAATTTCTATTAGGGGTTTGTAATAATTTTTATCCCCGTTTGTTAAATTTGTAATCCCCATCCCGAAGCCATGTAATAGTGTAGGACATTTACTTTCTGCATTTTAATTTCCGCAGATATTAACTGCTTAGATGTATGACTAATAGGATTGTATGGTAAGATAACTCAACTCAATCGTTAGCTCACTAACTTCAAGATTAAATAACCGAATACAACACACTTGCACTCACTCACCCTTAGGGTACGCCCCTCTTGGTTGCCTTCGATTAAAAGGTCGTGTCCCTCGAATGTAGAGGTACCTGTTAGCAAAAGTCCCTCGGCTAAAAAATCATCGCAAAGATCATAAGTCCCTCGATGACCCACGATGTTGCCTACGATACATGATCTAGTCCCTCGAACTGTTGCCTACGAAAAGATGATTGTCCCTTCAAATTTGCTAAAGGTACCTCTACTTGTTGCCTTCAAACGACCTCGATGACCCTTCGATGACCCGCACGTCCAATATAACAAGGACTACCTACTCCTATATAGTATGGATAGTCCTGGGAACTTTAAAATTTACAGAAAAAGACCAGTCAAATAGGGTAGTACTCTTAAACTGCCTAGCTCAAATAAAAATATCTTTTCAATATCATTTCAAAAAACTAAGGCTACGCATTTACGCTAAAGTCCTTATACTCCTTTCAAAACAAACAAACAATATGAGCTAAGCAAGTTAAGAGCCCGTAGATAACTACGGATGAAAAGGGTGCTTGCACCTTCCCTTTTCATAACTTACCCCCCGAGCCCGTTTTCTTCAAATAAGGTCTTTTTCTGTACTTTTAACCTTTCCTAACATTGGACAAAATAAAAGTCGGTGGCGACTCTTGCTCACCGCAACATTGTTTGCGAAATAAAAATAAAGTCAGTTCACCGAGTTACAGAACTGGCGACTCTGCTGGGGAGTCTTTAAGAGGGGTTTACCTTAGGGCTTAGTTCATTATAAATGTTTTTAATTGTTTGTTTGTATGCTTTATTTTTAAGGGAATTGCTTGGGTTTGTTATTGTGTGAAAGATCCTACACCCGGATCTGAGTACCTTAGGAAAATGGCATGAGATCAAGGAGACTGCACAGCGTATACTGATCTGGTTGATCTGATGGCCATCGTTAGTGTGACACGTTGGTTTGTCCTGGTGTTCCTTGGGATCCGACTCGAGGAAATGCTTGGCTACCGCGTGGTGTCATTAAGCACTAATTCGCCGCTAGAACCTTAGTTGAACTAAACTTTGGCCTTTTAGAAAGTAGCGAGATGGCTGGCTTTGGTTCCGACTGAAGTTGGTTGATACTCGAAGCTACACTCATATGGACTGGACTTTCGGGACCTTTTCGGTTGGTGATTCGATTGCCGAACTGAGATAAGCGCCTTCGAGAAAGGTCAATGATATGAGCTCCTTAGAACCCGATCTTTATTTAGGACAGGATGAGCCAACTAAACTTCAGTGGGGAGGGTACTTACCTTTGGACTCCATGCAAGTCTTTAAACCTAAGGCTACTTGTGTGACTTGTTTGTATTTATTATCTAACCGTTTGGTTTCCTTGCAAGGTTTGTTTATACCCTAACCGTTTGGTTTCCTTGCAGGATTTGTGTGTACCCTAACAAATTGATCTCCTTGCAGGATTTGTTATACCCTAACAACTTGATCTTCTTGCAGGATTTTTTTCATACCCTAACGATTTGATTTCCTTGCAGGTTTTATGTGTAGGATTCCCTTGTCCATATTACCTTATGCTTTTACCAAACTGTTTACGGTGATTTCCGGTAAACAACCGCTAGTCTTCCAAACTATAATAAATATGATTTGGTTACTCGCAGGATCGACTAGATTGATCCTAGGACACATAGTCAAGAAGATTGTTATCAATGTTCATTCGAACCATATTCATGATTTGTCTTCTTCGATAAGCGTTGTTCGATTAAAGAACAAATAGTCTTGATAATCACTTTCAACGAAAAGATAAGTAACATAACATATGAAATTAAAAGGACTATTAAAACGTAAAGAATCTTAAAATGCAGAAACGTTAAAGACTTTGAAGTAAATAACATGAAAATATTTCGAAAGTAAATGACATTAAAGTAAAGATACAGAAATGTAAATGGCAAGAAGTAAACGAAATGCAGTAATTCTGGAAGATATTTGAAAACGAAAGATAATACACATGTATTAAAGTGGTGGTGTCATACGTACATTTTCTCAGCGAACTCTTTCTCTTAACGCTTGATACTTGAGTAAATATGTGAGTGATTTGTACAAAATAAACACACAGAATCCTAACATTAAGACTCCTATTTATACTAGTCTCGACCTTAACGGTCCTACACTAATCTGCTGCCACGTCTCTCATAAGAACTTCTAGCGACGCCATCTGTTACTTGGACAGTTACGAAACCGTCTTCGAATTTCAAATCTTCCCGCCTGAGTCCGTCTTCGACGCGTGGCAGTGTATTAAAAACACTACGAAAACACGCTAAGTAGTAATACTTGAATATATTTATAAATTTTGTCTAAGTCCCCGAAGACACATACTTTTACTAGCTTTCAGTATTCACTATCTTCATAATGAACTTAGAAATCTTTATTCTCGAAGCATGACCATCAGTAGCCATTCTTTTATTTTTAAGGGATGGCCATCAGTAACCATCTTTCCTTCGATTTTCTACTTCTTCGAAGGACAAATATTACAAAACGAAATCTTCAGCTAACAAATTGCCCCCAATAAATGCCTGTTTCGAGAGTCAACAGAAATAGGCGTTTCTTGTCATTATAAGATTTCGTTCTTTATTGATCTTTGAGAGTTCCAAGACTGCTGACTAACGTCATAATCATTGATGACCCTGTTTCCGAAACGTCTTGTCATTTTCAAAGATGTCTTCTCATAACTTACATTCCCACGTTTTAACCTTACTTCTTGATCATTACTCCTACATACTAGGAGTGAAGCTAACTTATTCGACCGCCGTTGGATTAAATCACCAGCCGCCACGTGTTCTTTGGGTTTTACCCAAAAGATTTAAAAAGGGTTTCCGTTAAACCTTTAAATACTTGGTCTTGTACTTCTATACAACCTTTCATTCCTATTTCTTCATCTTCTTCAACAAAAACCAAACATCTTCAATCTTTTCAAAAATCTTGTTCCCTTGATCAAAAATTTCTCTATGGCTTCATCTTCAAATGTTCTTCAACCTGTTCTGAAGCTCCAATCAACAACACGGTCTTAGGAACAAGAACACATTCAAAACCCTAACACCGAAGAAATACGCGCTATTTACGATTCCCAGGTAATCATTCCCTTTGAACTTTCTGGAAAATCTCTCGCTTTTATGGGTCCATTACCAGGTGAAAATATCCCATCTCTGAATACATTCTTCCGTGCTTATTACAAGACTAGACCATTAGTTAGCAAAATTAAGATAGATGAAGATGGCTGTTCTCCCTCAGGAAAATCTGCTAACATTGAAGAAACTTCAACTGTCACCCCTTTAGCTTTAACGAAAATTAGGTTAAACTATATGACCAATTCTGTAAAAGTGTTTAGGTCAATTCCTTTAGCCAAAGATCCTGATTTGTACTATGCTTGGTTAGAAAAAGTAGAGAAACAGAAAGAATCCTTCTGGAAATCGTTAGGAATATACGATTTGATTCAACTGTCAAAAACAGGTTTAGAATATAACCAACCCATGTTAGTGGCAGCGGTTCACTTTTGGGATGCTTCTCACAACACTTTCCATCTCCCATGTGGAATGGTTACCCCTACTCTTTTCGATGTGGCTGCGATTACAGGACTTCGACCAATTGGCGAAACCTTCAATCCCAATGAAATGGATAATGATACTATTGGTTTCAATGATTCGCAAGTCACTTATACGGCATTCATCCAGAAGCACCATATCACCACCGAAACGGCAGTATCCGACGAAGAACATATTGCTTTTCTAGCGCTATGGCTCTCACGATGTGCCTTCTGCTCAAGATCCATACAAGTTGCAAAGAGGTACCTTTGCATGGCTAATCAGTTGCATGCTGGAAAAAAGCTCAACCTCAGCCAACTGCTTTTAGGGTCTCTTTATGAAAACCTCAGCGAAGCTGCAAACCTTACCAAGAATTTCAAATCTGGTAGTTTACTTTATGCTGGTCCTTTCTGGCTATTGCAACTGTGGCTTAATGCTACATTCGAAACTCATCTTCCTTTTCGAGGAAACGTCAATGAGGAGGATAGCAAAATCAAAAATCGAAGTATAGAAGGGACCCGATTAGCTTACCTAACTCCAAAAGAAGAAATTGGAAAGCTTCGTGAACACTTTCTGGCATATTCAATGATGTTTGCCCGGCGTAACCAGTTCGATCCTTCTATGGCCCCATTTGCACACAGAACAATAGGTCCCGAATGGTTTACTCGAAAATTCCCATCAACATCTCAGGATCAACAAACTGAATCTATGGATATTTGGGAAGCTTTTCTGACTCCAAGGTTATTTTCCCATCGCCTTCGACCATCAAAAGGTCAATGTATTCTCATGTGCTATCAACCAAATTTGGTCTCGAGACAGTTTGGGTTGGTTCAAATAAAACCCAAGTGCTTATATGAGAAAAGGAGCCATATGTGTTTCCATACCTTGTACTTGACTGAAGAAGAATGTAAAACAAAAATCAACAAATACGTTGGCACCACCAATCTTTCTCCTGTCCCTTTCGAACCTGCTTTTTATTCTACACCAGACTTTCATCAATGGTGGACGGATTATTATAGCTCTCAAATCTTTGATGCTGATAGTCTTGCTCAAGAACTAATTGCAGCTTTTACTGATGTGCAGGAAAATTTTCAAAAAGGTACTTCAACTCATATTAAAGAAATCCAAGCTTTCCAAAAATTCTTTGAAACTATCTACAGGCCTGATGATCTTAGTCGGACCGTTCGTGAGGCTGCAGTCATTTTGCGCGAAAAATTTTCCGCCAAACTGGATAAGTTGAAATTGCCCTCGTATGTTCGACCAGAACTACGTTATGAAGTGGCTTTCAAACTTAATCCTCCAAAATTCCCTCCCCTACCAAGTGCTGATTTTGGTGTGGCTCTAAGTCCTCCTTTCCCAGACTGGTTCGTGTGTGGGAATGCTCTCAAAATTCTTCGAGAGAGTACCAAAAAACGCGCTGAACGAGTGGTTCCGACTAAGCATACCTTGGATACTTTCAAAGGACATCTTCATATAGATCTTAAACATGTTCGTGTCCTGACTCCAATACCTGAAGGTTTGGATTAAGACAATCTTTTCGACTGACTTTTCTTTTCCTTGCCGATATACTGATTTCAGTTTCGACTACAGCTGTTGCACGAAAGAGGAAGATCAAGGAAGCTTCTGCCCAAAAAGATTCTGGGACATCTAAGAGCAACAAACCAAGTGAAAGTGATTCCATCGTCACTGGCAAGAAGCCCACGGTACATACTCATCTCACATTCTTAATTTTGTACAATCTGTGAGTAGTATCCATCTTATTTATTGTCTATTTGCCAGAGCTCGAAACCTCCAACAGGTTCGAAGCGGAAAGTTCCTTCGACAACTGCCTCAGATGGCGAAGACAAATCTCCTCCCCAAACTAGACAAGGACACAAGAAGAGACAAAAAGCTGTTACTCCTTCAAGAAAAGGGAAAGGGACAAGTCCCTCTAAAGCTGCTTCTCCTGGCGACAAGGCATCCTCTGAAGAGTCTCCTTTGAAAACTGCTAGTAATGCTTTCGTTGTGGAAAGTCATAATTCAAGTCCAGACAATATCCTAACCAAGGTATTTGGGTTCCACCCCACATATTATCTTGTGATTCTAACCAAATAATTGAACTGATATTTACCTTGTTTTTGCAGGATGACGCTGGCACTGCCACTTCAGGTTTTAAGGATCATGGCCTTACCATTAATGTTGACAAACTTTACGGTAATTGTCAAACTTTAACTTTCGTCAACTAAACCCCTCAAAGGCTTATCTTTATGACTAACTTTGCTCCGTTTAACATAGGTACCTCTCAAAACCAAACTCATGTTCTCTCGCCAGTCTTCGAAGATGTTAGGCCAATTGCTACCATATTGCCTAATGAACCAGTCGAAGAAAGTCACTCCACTGACGAATCCCCACCTACTCATCAAGACAAAAATTTGGAAGAAGATCATCCATTCTCAGGCAGCGACAATGTGAACCCCCGAACACATGACAGCGAAGATACTGCGTCGGAGCAAGATGCTATGGAAGAGATTTCTCAACCAGAAAAACAAGATCCTCAAGGGACTTCGACCCTTGATACAAAAACCATTCCTGAGACAACTTCGACGCTTGCCCCTGCGAAGCCTACTCCTTCGGAGCTGGAACAACTTAAGCAAACTGATCCTCTTAGTTTCTTAAAGGCTATCATGAATGCGAATACTTCTTCGCCTTCGGAACTTGATGTCTCTCTAGCTGTAATTGTAGCATCTAGTGATCAAGAAGATATTCCTAGCCTCCTCCGACAAATAAAAGAGAGATTCTTTGGGGTCAATCTTGTGGATGTTCTCAACCGAGAACCTATTAAGAGTCACAACTTAAATCAACTTCTAAAGAAGGTAGATTTGCTTCAAGTTTCCACAGAAGTTTCAGAGGTAATTGTTCTGCTAGGCTCTCTACTTGAGCAACTCCAAGCCAACATTCTTCGAAAGCAAAATGTCGAAAGAGAGCTATCTGAGACAATGGCCTCTCATGACTCTTCATGGAATTCTGCTGTGGACGCAACGAAACAAGGTGAGGCCCTCAGGCTTAAACATTCAGAAAATCAGAAGGCCTTTGATGATTATGAGAAGAACATCAACTCCTGGAAACAAGAGATAAAGGCACTCGAGGACAAGATAAAAGAAGCTGAACGTTGTCAGGCAGCCATACAAAAATCTAACCAACAAGATTTTCTCGAAGTGGTGCAGTCGGGAATTAAACATTTCGAGACTGCACAGAAATTAGTGCCAGAGATCGAAAGATTGAAGAAACAACGGGCACTAATTGAGCTTCGTATGTCTTCGTGGGAGACTCAATACTTGAAGATCAAAACGGATCTCCCTGAGGATTTTAACTAGATGTTTTCAGTCCTGTTACTTGTTGCACCTTTGTTTTGTAATCGAAACTATTGTAGACCCATAATATTTGTATGCTTGACTCCCATTTATATCTATAATGTTTGCCAGCATTACTTTAGCGAATCTAAACATTTCTGCCAAAATATATCTTTAGATTTTCTACAGTGCTTTTATTTAATGCAACGTGTAGAACCTGAACATCTTTCGCGGCATCCTTGCCTCTAGACTTGACGTTTCCCCTTCTCTAGCCATAATCATTATTAAACAGTGACGTCACTTTCTCCAAAACGTCGGTTTAAGACGTGCGTGCATCAGTTTCATGATTACTTCTCAACTTCCAAGGGCGGGAAACGGCGGAAGCCATAACTTCTTTCTTTGGAAAACCAACCGCAGTCCAATCACTCATTAACAATTTAAAACCACCCTTCAGTATTCCCAGTCTATATAAAGGGTCTAATATTGCCTTTATTTCTTCATTCATGCGCTTTCTCTCCAAACCAAACACAGAAAAAGAAAACACACAACCTCTTTCTCAAAACACCTTTCTTACCTTGCAATGGCTGAAACTCTCTCCTTTAACAACATCAAAGCCCTCATCAAAGGTGAGTTCAGACTCTCTGAGGATGAACTTACTCGTAACTTCATCAATATCGAAACCCTTTTTGTCAACCAAGAACTAAACTTCTATTTTGAAGAAGTCCTGGAGGGTGCTATCTACCCCAACATGAAGGCAGAATTTTGGATGAATGCATCTTTACGCATAGATCCTGAAGGTAGGGCCACCATTGATTCAGCAATTCGACATGCTCACCTTAGCATCACTCCCACCACTATTGCCAACCTAATAAGATGCAATAATTCTGGGGCAACTTTTGATGACAACAGTTTCAGCATGACTACTCATCTCATGTTGAGAACTCTTATGGACAATGATCGCTTCAGCGCTAAAGTCATCAGGATCTGGCACCAGATGCTCGTGGGGAACTTCCAACCTCGGCGGGTCGATGAAAACAACATCATGGTTGAAGACTTGGAGTTTATCCTCTGTGGTCTTCGAGGGAGGAAAATTAACATTCCTTTAATGATCTTTAAAGGACTTGTTAAAGTTGTCTCTATCGGTGTTGACCGTCGAGAGAGTGTGACCTGTCTTCCATACGGGAGACTCCTCAGTTACATTTTCCTTAAGAAAGGTGTAGTGAGGAGGATGCGTGATTCTGGAGCCAGGGATATGTTCGAAGCTGAACCCTCGCCTGTGCTGTCCTTGGAAGGTTTAGACCAAAGGATCAACTAGCTAGTTTTTACCTTAGGTTTTTTATGCCTTCTTTTTTCTTCTTTTTTTTTGTAATCTTGGATCCTGTTCTTTGGATCCTTTGTAATGCATGTACTTCTATGCTTTAAATGAAAAATATTTTGGTGTCTCCTTAGACTCTTTTCCTTCCATTTAAAATTTATTCTGATCGCAAAGCCATTTTGATCAATATGGCGTATATGTTTTGGCACATGCCTGACCATTTTGGCTTTTCGTAGTACCCTGAGTATCTACGTTTTTGCAATCTTTATTTCGTACATACTTGGTTTATATCTCTTCAAATATTTCCCATTTACTCTTAAGATCCTACGATCTTCTGCTAATTCTTCAATTTCGTAAGCATTGTTCGAGAATACTTTTAAGATTCGAAAGGGTCCTTCCCAATGTGGGGACCATTTACCAAGTGCCTGATTCTTTCGATCTACAGGTAAAATAACTTTCCAAACTAAGTCATTATTAACAAAAGTTTTACCTTTCACCTTTTTATTATATGCTCTGGACACTCTTTCCTTTTGTCTTTTTATCATTTCCAGTGCTCGAAGTATGTCTTCGTCCAAATCTACTAACTCATTCATCATTAACTCCCAGTATACGTTGGGAGGAATGTCTGCTTGTCTTTGTATTCTTACCGATTGCAAACATATCTCAATTGGGAGTACTGCATCATGTCCAAACGTCAACTGGAAAGGAGTTGTATTTGTAGCTTCTTTTGGAGATGTTCGACAGGCCCAGAGTGCTTGATCTAAAGTCTTATGCCAGTTCTTAGGTTTCTTTCCCACATGTTTCTTAATAAGGCCAATTATTATTTTGTTTGCTGCTTCAACCTGTCCATTTGCTTGAGCGTAGTAAGGTGTAGAAGTAAATAACTTGAAACCTATTTCTCTGGCAAAGTCTTGCATTTTTCGTCCAGTAAAGACTGATCCCTGATCGGTTGTTATACTTTCTGGGATTCCAAACCTATATATAATGTGTTTCTGAATAAACTCAATCACAGCCTCTTGATCCACATTTGCCAGTGGTATTGCTTCGACCCATTTTGTGAAATAGTCTATTCCTACCAAAATGTACCTTTGACCTTTAGATGACTTGGGGTGAATTTATCCAATCAAATCTAATGCCCATCCTCTGAAAGGCCACGGTTTTACTATCGTACTTAATTCGTTTGCTGGAGCGTGTTGGATACCTGCATGTTCTTGGCACTCTTGGCACCCTTTCGCAAACTCTATGAAATCCTTTAACATCGAAGGCCAATACATCCCATAACGAAACAAGAGCCATTTCATTTTGTGCCCTGCTTGATGTGCACCACATGCCCCACTATGTACGTTCGACAGAGCCAAATATGCTTCTGCTTCACCTAAGCATTTCAACAATACCCCTTCAGGAGTTTTCTTGAACAATTCATTTCCCATCAGAAAATATGACAATGCTCTATACTTGATTTTCCTGTATGTATCCGTCGAAGGGTTTTTTAGGTAGTTAATAATTGGACTCCTCCAATCTGTGTCTGCCAACGAGTCTATATTTAGTACTTCGAATTGTTCTTTGTTGGCATAACCCAATTGTGAGTTCTCTAGATCACTTGGTGAAAGTTTAGTAAACATTGCTCTTCCTCTTACTTCAATCAATTCCTCCAACTTTTCTTTTGATACTTTATATCCTGAAGCTAATTGTGCCAAGTCGTTTGCTTCCTGGTTATTCACCCTTGATACGTGTTTTAATTCCACATATTCGAATTTCTTGAGTAACCTATTTGCGATGACAAAATACATGATCAAATTCTCTTTGATACACTTGTACTCCTTTGTCAATTGTTTGATGACCAATTCGGAGTCTCCTTTAATTTCGACTCTGGTTGCCCCCAATTCTAACAAAGCCTCAAGTCCAACAATTAATGCTTCGTATTCAGCTTCATTGTTGGAGCATAATGGACCTTCGATTTTATACTTGAGCTTTGTTGGAATTCCATCAGGGGAAATTATCAACATTCCAACTCCAGTACCTTCTCTATGTGTTGAACCATCGAAGTATAACTTCCAAGGTTTTAAGTCCACATAATGCTGATGATTCTCAACCACCGCATGGTCTGCAATGAAGTCTGACACAATTTGACCTTTCATTTCCTTGAGAGGCTGAAATATTAATGAATATTCAGTAAGGGCTAAAGCCCACTTGCCAATTCGACTATGAAGTATAGGTTTAGATAACATATGTTTGATAACATCACAATGAGATGAAACGTAAACGTCAACTGGCTTTATATAATACTTAAGTTTGATACAGGAGAAATACAAACAAAGGCAGAGTTTTTCTATATCAGTGTATCTAGTCTCTGCATCATTGAGTACTCTACTTAAGTAATAAATGGCTCTTTCGATGCCATTCTCATCTTCCTGGGCCAGCATGCTGCCTATTGTTTTATCTGACGCTGAAATGTATAGGCGCATGTGCTTCTTCCCATTTGGGGGAGACAGAATTGGTGGACAAGTCAAGTATTGCTTTATCTGATCGAAAGCTTCTTGATGTTCAGCACGCCATTCGAATTTTCCTTGCTTAAGCCGAAGTAGAGGTGAGAAAGCTTGCGTGCGTCCACTCAAGTTAGAGATAAATCTCCTTAAGAAATTTATCTTACCCAATAATGATTGTAGTTCTTTCTTCGTGGATGGGGACTTGGTTTCCCTAATGGCTTTTGTCTTGTTCTGGTTAATTTCTATCCCTTTTTTGCGGACTACGAAGCCCAAGAAATCGCCTGCCTGCACAAAGAAAGCACATTTGAGGGGGTTCATCTTCAAGCCATCTTTCCTCATTCTTTCGAATGATTGGCTCAGATGTTCGATATGACTCATACCCGAGGTAGATTTTACCACAATGTCATCTATATACACTTGCATAAATGTTTCTATAAAGTCATGAAATATAGAATTCATTGCTCTTTGATAAGTTGCCCCAGCGTTTTTCAAACCAAAAGGCATCACAACCCATTCGTAAGTGCCTATTGCCCCTGGGCAACGAAATGCTGTCTTGGATACATCATCTTCTGCTATAAAAATTTGATTGTATCCCGAATATCCATCCAACATGCTCAAATACTCAAAACCTGCGGCTGAGTCTACTAGCATTTCTGCTACAGGCATGGGATACTCGTCTTTAGGAGTAGCTGCATTAAGGTCACGAAAGTCTATGCATACTCTTAATGAGCCATTCTTTTTAATTACAGGTACTATATTAGCAATCCACTCAACATACCTTGTAGTTTGGATAAATTTGCAACGTAAGAGTCTTTCGACCTCTGCTTTAATCTTCGAGTGAATCTCTGGCGCGAATCTTCTGGGAGTTTGCTTTATGGGCTTCTTCCCTTCTTTTATTGGTAATTTTAGTTCGACTAAATCCCTTCCTAGACCAGGCATCTCATCATAGTCCCAAGCAAAACAATCTCTGTTTTCTTTCAGCATTTTGATGACCGTTGCTTTCAATTCTGGTTCTAGTTTCACGCTGATATATTTTATCCTTTTTTGATCATTGTCTCCAAGATTTACTTCTTCAAGTGGATCTTGGGCCAACATCTTTATGTTCGACGCCATTGGGTCTTTTTCGAATCCCAAAGGTTCCTCGTCGTATATTGCATCCAACCTTTGGTTTGGTTCTTCTCTTATGATCTCTTCGTCTGGAGCCGTGTGTTCAGGGAGTTCGAAACTCGTACGTATCTCCAATTCTGTTATTCCTTCTTTGGTTAGAACTGCATCTATCTTTGTATTTGATAGTTTGGCTTCGAGAGCCGCCTTCCTTTTGTTCTCGGCCACATAGGCCGAAATCTTTTCGAAGAACGAAGACTCAGACATGATTAATGTCATCGTCCC
The DNA here is from genome assembly GCF_029867415.1 of Vicia villosa. Classification (NCBI taxonomy): domain Eukaryota; kingdom Viridiplantae; phylum Streptophyta; class Magnoliopsida; order Fabales; family Fabaceae; genus Vicia; species Vicia villosa. The sequence continues at coordinate 145,259,134 of NC_081180.1, forward strand.
AGCCTGTTGGCCGTACTGTCGGATAATTCTCCAATGGTGCTGTATCTGGTGGACCATCCATGATCTCTCTATCCCATTGGAATCCATTTGGGTGTAAAGTTAAATAGTACAATGCATTTTTATTTGGGGTATACATTTCTTCTGCAGCATGACAAGGGCCTATGTTTGCCAGGTTCCTATCGAAGTTGGTTTTGTTCACCTAGTTGACTTCAGCCATGTAGTAACTCTGATCACCTTCGATATTCTCCATTATACCATCTTCTCTCCAAATTGTCACCCTCTGATGCATTGTTGAGGGCACAGCTGCTACCCCATGAATCCATTCCCTACCAAGCAAAAGGTTGTAGTTTGCTTTTGCTAGTATAACCATGAACATGGTTGGCCTGGTAACTGAGCCTACTGTCAAATTGACTTGAACAACTCCCAGTGTTTGTCCTATTTTGCCTTCGTAGTTAGATAAAACCATGTTATGTGGCCTTATATCCGTATCGAACATACCAATTCTTTTTAGCATGTATTGAGGCATTAGGTTCACTGCTGCTCCCCCATCAACTAGGACTTTATTAATGCCAACGTTCTCAATCTTAGCCCTGATATAGAGTGGCTTCAAATGATTTCGCATACCCTCATCAGGCCTTTCGAAGAAAGCATTCTGTTCTTCAACTGCACCATTATTCAGCACATAGTAACACACAGGTCTGTGTTTTGCCATTTCTTCGATATCAGCCTCTTCACAGTCTTCCACTTCAGTTTCCTGATTAAACTCGTGAGGGAGTACGGAAACAACATTGCAATTCAAGTTTATAGATGACACTCCATCAGAATCAAAATCATTTGTCATTCTATCCTCTTCTTTCCAGGAATTTGAACGCATCTTTTCTTCTTCATCCAAGAGTTTTTCAGCTTCGAATAATCTGCGTTCCACCGGAGGTTTGTTTGACTTTGCCCCCTGGTATGGGACTTGGTTGCTACTAGATTCTCCAGCTTCTCTTGGCCTGTATTCCTTCTGAGCCTTTTTTATTCTCTGATGCCTTCTCCACTGGGACCGAGACATAGGATTTTTTCCTTTATAATTCTCCAATCGATACGCCTCTCGATTTGGTCTTTGAAATTGTTTCCTATATGCCATTGCAGTTCTACCACCTTGGTCCCAACTTCGCCATTTGTTGGTTCTTGCATCAGCTTTCACCCACCTATCCCTTGGCGCATCTACAGGGATTTTGAAAGTTACCCTTCGAGCTCTGGGGTGTGGGCTATCAGGCCTCTTTGTTGGAGTCCATATGTCGAAACCGTACAGGTTAGGACGCAACCCCTGAGTTTCTCGACTCATGTAGCAGTACACACGTTCGAATGATCGTGCTAGCATTTCATCATAGACTGCCCCACATCTTGGGCACAGAGCAACTTCAGTGTTTTCTTTGTGGCATCTGACCAAAAATCCTACCAAGCTTTCCTCCATCTTTGGGTACAGTTGTAGTAGGGGATTTGGCTCTCTTCCTGGGTGTTCCCATTTTTCGCGTCGAACCCTTTCGAAGTTGGCTTCGACCCTTCGATTCAGCATGATCGAACACCTTGGACACATCCATTGCTTACCACCATTTCTCTCGTGGCAATTCCAGAGATATTCTTTGAGGCTTTCGGTTCTTGGGGGAACTTCGATGCCCCCATTTTGCCTCGTCAGCCATGTCTCTAGTTCGCCAAATTCAGACACTGGTCGTCTGGCGCTGACCATGTTAACCGCTGCTGGAGGAACTTTAGAGATCTGGATTTTCTGGAGTTTCATCCTGAGGTCTTCAGTGGCCTCACTGTTTTCTTCCTTCGATGCTTCAGTTATTTCTGTCTTGGAAGATTCTTCAACATCAGTGTTGAAGACTATGTCACCATTTAGGCTTTCAGTAGCCTGCTTTCCATTGAACATTGTTTTAGTTTCCACAACTTCAACTTCAGATGCCTCCACCATGTTGATATCTTCTACCTCACAGAGGCTAGCGTCAGCAATGTTCAGGGGATTGGTATCGACCCTCATATGACTCTTGGTCTTGTCAGCAAACTTCAACCTTCCATCATTGAGAGCATTTTGGATTAGATCCCTGAAAAGGAAACATTGAGAAGTTTTATGGCCTAAAAACCCATGATATTTACAAAAACCTCTTTTCTTCCGTTGTTCCAACGGGGGAATTTTGGAATTTGGAGGTAGTATCATTTGGCCATCTTTTACCAATAAATCAAATATTTCATCACACTTGGTAATGTCGAATGTATAAGTTTTCTTAGGGAACCTATCATTCTTATCGTTTTCTACTGGGTTTTTTCCATTCGCGGGATTTAGCAATTTGCAGGCGTAAGGTGGCGCTTCTTTCAATTCAGCCAAGTATATTTCGACTTCTTCAGGGCTATATGAGTCATTGAAAGACTCATCATCAGCGTCCTCGGCTTCGACGTACGCTACTCTTTCTTTCTTATAACTTTTATTCGCCCTAACTTTTTCTGCCTTCAGGCGTTCGACTTGTCGAACCCTGTCTGCTAATTGGGCCATGTCCCTAAGGTATTGGGTATCTAGTTTCTTTCTTATTGAATAATCTAGACCACCTGCAGCCATTTCGACAAGTTCATGCTCTGGGACTGTTGTAAAACACCTTGATTTCAACAAACGGAACCTATTCAAATAATCATCAATTGTTTCTGTGAATTTTCTTTTAACACTGGCCAATTCTTTCAAACTTATCTTAGTTTGACCCATGTAGAATTGCTCATGGAAAAGCCTTTCCAAGTATGCCCATGCATCTATCAAATTTGGTGGCAAAGTAGTAAACCAAATGAAGGCATTCTTTGTCAGCGAACTAGGGAAATATTTGATCCTTAAATCCTCGTTTCCCGCTAAGTCTCCTGCTTCTGTCAAATATCTAGCAATATGTTCCACCGTTGACTCATTAGTTTCGCCTGAAAATTTTGTAAATTTGGGTACCTTAGTGCCCCTAGGCAATTCGGCCTGCATGATATAATCTGATATAGGGGATGCGTAATTTGGACGTCTAAGTCCAGTACTAAGGCCATTATTGGCCATAACCCTCTCTATCATGGCAGTTAAGTTATTTTCTGTAGCCAGATTCTCTCTTTTGACTCTTTGGACAACCTCATCTGGGTGTTCGTTCCTGCCCACAATCCTTAATCTGGGTCGCTCCTCCTCTGTTTCCTGTCGAACGGGGACGGCTCTTTGATTTGAAGCTTCTAAGTTAATTACTGGAGTTCCTTCGAACATCTCTGTTCTTCGTGAGGGGCCTACATCCCTAGTGGCTGTCCTAGATGACGGAACTATATCTTGTACACGTTCCAAAATGGGCCTCTCTTCTTGATTCGAAGGCTGTTTGTCTTTCCTTTTAGGTGGTGTTACTCCCATGAATTCCGCCATTCGGTTCATTTGAGATGATATCTTTTGGAAAGTCTCCATGTTTTCTCTATTTGTAGTAGTAACATTTGCCATTAGTGGGCTTAAAACTGAAGTCAATTCTCTGGCCAAAACCCCTACCATTTCATGGTTGCTTGCATCCATTTCTTGTCGAAATGCTGCTTGGTTATTTGTGGTAAAGTGGGGCACCTGGGTAGAAAAACTAGTGTTATGGGCACTTTGACCCACTGAACTAACATTCGGTGAAAATGTCGCATTGTTAGTTGGGGCATATATAGATCCTGCCCCTCGTACGCCTGTTCCATATGGGTATGGCATTCCATATGAACTATTTGGTCTCCATTCGAAAGCAGAATTCGTGCCTTGACCAGACAAATTATTTGCAGCATTTGTCGAGGCAAACAATACGTCCTCTGCGCTTGTGGATGAGGGTGCGGTTGTCGACACTGAAACTGGAATAGTCCCTGAAGGCCCTGTATTATTTTCAGGCAAAGCCTGGGAATTATCTGCAGGTCTCGATCCATTTGGACCCGTTGCATCTCGTGTTCCTTGAGTAGAAGTCGAATTTGCCGCTCCTGATCCTGAACCTTGTGGGGGATCTCGATCACCCCTGCACTGGCCGTAACGACCATTTTCTTGTTGTACCTTCGTTTGGGAATCGGTTGTGCACTGTTCTTTAATTTACCGTTCCTAAGGTTCATACAAGATCTTGATATTGTCTAGACAAAAATAAAGCAATTGATTAAAAAAATCTGTCTTTGACACTGTCCCACTAGGCGTGCCAATTTGTTTACGGTGATTTCCGGTAAACAACCGCTAGTCTTCCAAACTATAATAAATATGATTTGGTTACTCGCAGGATCGACTAGATTGATCCTAGGACACATAGTCAAGAAGATTGTTATCAATGTTCATTCGAACCATATTCATGATTTGTCTTCTTCAATAAGCGTTGTTCGATTAAAGAACAAATAGTCTTGATAATCACTTTGTTATATATAAATGTGACTTCAACGAAAAGATAAGTAACATAACATATGAAATTAAAAGGACTATTAAAACGTAAAGAATCTTAAAATGCAGAAACGTTAAAGACTTTGAAGTAAATAACATGAAAATAATTCGAAAGTAAATGACATTAAAGTAAAGATACAGAAATGTAAATGGCAAGAAGTAAACGAAATGCAGTAATTCTGGAAGATATTTGAAAACGAAAGATAATACACATGTATTAAAGTGGTGGTGTCATACGTACATTTTCTCAGCGAACTCTTTCTCTTAAAGCTTGATACTTGAGTAAATATGTGAGTGATTTGTACAAAATGAACACACAGAATCCTAACATTAAGACTCCTATTTATACTAGTCTCGACCTTAACGGTCCTACACTAATCTGCTGCCACGTCTCTCATAAGAACTTCTAGCGACGCTATCTGTTACTTGGACAGTTACGAAACCGTCTTCGAATTTCAAATCTTCCCGCCTGAGTCCGTCTTCGACGCGTGGCAGTGTATTAAAAACACTACGAAAACACGCTAAGTAGTAATACTTGAATATATTTATAAATTTTGTCTAAGTCCCCGAAGACACATACTTTTACTAGCTTTCAGTATTCACTATCTTCATAATGAACTTAGAAATCTTTATTCTCGAAGCATGACCATCAGTAGCCATTCTTTTATTTTTAAGGGATGGCCATCAGTAACCATCTTTCCTTCGATTTTCTACTTCTTCGAAGGACAAATACTACAAAACAAAATCTTCAGCTAACACAAACATGTTTACTAACCTTTTTCAAGGATCTTAGGAATTCATGGCGCATACTTTCCAGGTACTATGGAAAGACTATCAAGAGCCTAAACTTCTGACAAGGGGCAAGAGGATTTATTTTCCTCTAGCCAGATGCCTTCAAACTCAAGGGTACAATTCCTATCAAGGGGCAAGAGGATTTATTTTCCTCTAGCCAGATGCCTTCAAACTCAAGGGTACAGTTCCTATCAAGGGGCAAGAGGATTTATTTTCCTTTAGCCACATGCTTTTAAGCTCAAAAGTACCATACCCCGAATCAGAGGCTATGACCCACTGGATATGGTGAGCCTGATTCTTAAAGAAGGACGTTCAAAGATGGAAGTCGTAGTTCTTCAACAAAGCTGCAACTACATTTCAATGTTGCAAATTGGGTTCCAGAAAGATCCTTGAAAACATTGCATATGCATTTGCATACATATCATTGCATAACAGGTTTCCAGACAACGAGCTTATCATTTTCTGCCTCAAATCCCTAAAGCTTGATACTTACAACTCCTTTGTGGCTTCGTCAGAATCTTCTTCTTAGAAGTAATCCGTAGTTCAAATACGAACACTTAGTTTGATTTCCTCTCTGGGGCACTTGGTCAGTCGATCGATAATTGCCAACTAGTCCGAGATAAGGTACAAGACCTGATTGATGCAAAGGCTATCATATTCACACCTGCAGGCCAGATTTGAAGTTCTCCTTCGACTCAATGGACCTTCTGAAGCAATAAGTCCATACGGAGAAAATCTCCTCAATGTTGGCAATTCGTAATTTCTCATGCATTTTCATGCGTAATCTTTCTTGTTCTTGTTCAATACTGTCTATTTGCAATACTTGTTTGTTTTTGAACTATAATAATGATGCATTAGATATGTTTGTCTTGAAAAAATTCATTCGTTCTCGCTCTAATATGTTTTTATTTGCTTGTGATACCAAACTCTCAGTGATAAAGCATGATGACTCTGAAGGGAGAATGACGAACGCATAATACCAATAATCTCAAATGGTGTGCTTTCGAGTAAAACCCTGTTGATGATGTACAGGCATTGTTTCAAATTCCTAAACACTGGAGATATAAGGAAGTTAATCCCTTGTCAACCCTGAGCCTTAAAGTAGGAGTTTCTTTTCTATACGAAAAAACCCTCACATTTAACCTAGGGGCAGGGTAGTGTTCGGTTAAACTGATTGAGTGTTCAAAATTCAGCAGGAGCTCGCATCTAAGGATACAACAATGGTTATCCTTCAAAAGGTTGGGCAAAAGTCGAGACCGCAATGATTATCCCTCACATTTGGATGTCAAAATATGACGATACAACAACGACTATCCCTCGTCGGCCAAGAAATAAGGCAGTCACAATCTTTTCAACGAATCAAAGACATCTCAGGGTCATACGACTTGTTCAAAAAAGAAAATAATGGAAAAAGAAAAAAAAGAAAAGAAAGCCCGCTAAGTCAACAAACTTGAAAACAAGTGACTTAGGCAAAAGTTAGGGCATCCCGCTGGACTTCAAACTCGGAATTCAAAATAATTTGTCCAGGCAAAAGTTAGCGAAACAAAAAAGGATCCTCAACAAAAGGGGCAAATTCACGTGTCTATAAATTCAAGATCGTGTGATCAGACACCAAGAATAAAAGGTAAGTGACTGCCACGTCCGAACACCTCATCGATTCCTCAAATCGACTTGAAGGATGAATGCTCACGTCAATTTAACTGAACTTAGGTTGGAAAACATCACGAAGGGGGTGGGCACCAATAAAATTTTGAGCCTAAACATCCATTTTTTCTAAAAAAAAACCGTGAACCTGACCACGTTACAACCCTCAAAAGTCCTAATTGAAGCAGGGTTAATTCGAAAGCATACTGTAAACGAGAATACGGTAAACTGACTCCTAGGAGTTCTGCTAAAACGCTTGAGTTGGTATCACACCATCTTTCACAAAAATCGATGTTTTGACATCCTTTCAAAAAAAAAATCTTTTTTAAAACTTCAAGACAAACATGAACTTTGCATTAGAATTATATTTCTCATTTTAAACATTCTTTGCATATGAACAAGTACTTGACACCAGGAAAGCTTCCATCATGAGCTGCAGATGAAAAGTTTAATCCTCTCAAGGGACAAGTTGTCTTCAGAACTCCATTGAGTTCAAACATGAACATCTCAAATTATGATCACCCTCAGGAGCACAAAAGCGGTCGAAATACTCCATCGAGTAAGCGTTCAGATATCTGGGGCAATCAGGCCAAGATTCAAAGGATCTCTCAAAACTGTTGAACAACCAGGATCCTTCACCCAAGCACAGTTGAAATTACCTCCAACCCTGATCAACCAGGGGCATGATTCCTAAGTTCATGATACAGGGGCATGTTGCTTATAATAGCATGAATCTCATAAAGTACCCCCGACAGATAAAGCTGCAGAGACGTCTCGTACGCCTGACTTAGTCAGTCAAAAGCTTGTATATACAAGGGGCATGACATGTTATTATCTCAGTCATCTGGGGCAATCAAGTCAAGATTCAGAGAATCTCTCAAAGGCACTAAACACTCAGAGAGGCAAGCCTATCACTTGGAGCATGTTGCATTAGTCACAAATCTCAGCAAAACCTATTTAGCTACTAGCAGTAAGATCAGTATCTCCTTCGAAGTTCTAATTCCAGTAATCTCAAGAATCAAGTATACCAGGTTACCGACTCCAGGAGAAGATAGACTTCCCCATGCAAAGGGCCACATATGGTTAAGAAAAAGTTTTCCAACAGCAAGTGACACGGGGGCAATGAAAATTGAAATCTCAAGGGATCTTACCCACAAAGTTGTTTTCACAATAATATCCCCACAGAGTAATCCTCGAGGAGTTGTCTTTAAGTAATCTCTTCCCAACAAAGACTTGGCTCCCCTACACTACAGGCTCTCTGATACAATCTTCTTCTCCAACAGGGTTTATTCAAACTCACTGTTCCCACTAAAGTTGGCATTCATAGTGGAAACTTGGTCAGTTATCCATCTCTCTTATCCCTAGTCAGGGCGCATCAGGATCAAATCACTCAAACTACTTTCATCCCCAAGCGATAATAAAAATCCCCAGTTGGATATCCTCGAACGAAAGACAGGAGTTCTCAACACAATCACCTTGTCATCATCTCCAACATCATACAGAGATTTATTTTCTCAACCAGCAATTGCTATACAAAGTTACCAATATGCTTCGACTATATAGTCCATCCACGCATCATTCACAATACATACATAACATACATACGCCTCATGACATATGCATAACACTCTCATTCATTTCAAAAAATAAACATTACAATACATGCATCACGACATTGCATAAAACTAATGTTGCTTTTTCCGTCCATTTCTACAAATCAAATGAACATTATCTTCTAGATATAGTGCAGAGATAATCAAGTCAACGATTTAATTCTGACACTCATTCAAGACAGAGATTTAGTTTTGACACTTAATTTTGGATATCTTCCAAAGATAGTTCAGAGATAATCAAGACCATGATTTAGTTCTGATACTTAGTTCCGGATATTCTCCAGAGATAGTTCAGAGATAATCAAGACAATGATTTAATTGTGATACTTAGTTCCGGGTATTCTCCAGAGATAGTTCAGAGATAATCAATACAAAGATTTAGTTCTGATACTTAGTTCCGGATACTCTCCAGAGATAGTTCAGAGATAATCATCTTCTTAAGATCTAATTCAGTTACTACGAACGGTGCTGACACGATCAATATTCAAAGATCTAATTCTATCATCACGAACGGTGTAGACACGATCATCCTTCCAAGGTCTAATTCAGTTACTACGAACGGTGCTGACACGATCAACATTCAAAGATCTAATTCTATCATCACGAACGGTGTAGACACGATCATCCTTCCAAGGTCTAATTCAGTTACTATGAACGGTGCTGACACGATCAACATTCAAAGATCTAATTCTATCATCACGAACGGTGTAGACACGATCATCCTTCCAAGGTCTAATTCAGTTACTACGAACGGTGCTGACACGATCAACATTCAAAGATCTAATTCTATCATCACGAACGGTGTAGACACGATCATCTTTCCAAGATCTAATTCAGTTACTACGAACGGTGCTGACACGATCAACATCCAACAAACACTTCTCAATACATTTGAGCTCAGATACAGCCTAACGTACGGCTCATTCTAGTACTTCTCAATACAAAGGATCCAGTCTAACGTACGACTCATCCTAGGATACAACCTGACATATGGTGTAGTCTGACAACTATCAACACAGGGAACCTGGTCTAACGTACGACCTATCCTACAGCCTCACGTACGGCTTTTCCAGACATTTATCAATGCAATCGGACCCAGTCTAACCTATGACTCGTCCTAAAGTTCAGCCTAACGCACGGCTTTCCAAACATCTATCGATGCAATCAGACCCGGTCTAACGTACGACCCGTCCTCCAGCCTAACGTACGACTCTCCAGACATCTATCGATGCTATCAAACCCGGTCTAACGTACGACCCGTCCTTCAGCCTAATATTCGGCTTATCCAGACATCTATCGAAGCAATTGGACCTAGTCTAACGTATGACTCGTCCTAAAGTACAGCCTAACGTACAGCTTACTTTGGCATTCATCAAAACAGTGGATTCAGTCTAACGTACGACTCATCCTAAGTATATCCTTTCAGATACAGTCTAACGTATGACTACACCCTGACTTTCATACCATCAAAAGACCAGTGGCATCTTTAAGCGCACCTTAGACAACATCTTGTCAATCCAACTAATGGCATCTCTAAGCCCATTCAAACCATCAATAGCACTAGTCCCTGCATCAGCAAGGGCAAATTTCTGGGTATTCTAGTGTTCAATCATCTTTCACCTTCAGATTACGATAGGCAAACAAGCCAATCTACATCCTCAGGTTTAAGAAGATTGAACATGGGCAGCTGTCATACCCCAAAATTTGCCCACACTTTTCAAAAATTCGAGACTATTTCAAAAAATTGAATTTTTATAAAATTTCGGGTTCATTTACATTGACATCCTGAATTTTATAAATATTCGATTTAAAGTCTATTTTAAAAATATAATAGTTTACTCTTAAGTTGTTATATTTTAATAAATAGCAAAATGCTGGCTGACACTTCATAAACCTTCAATTGGCTTTTTATTTCAACAAATAAATAGCACAATTGGTAAGGAAGTAAGGTTTGCAAGCACAGGGTCTTGGGTTCGAATCCCACTTCTAACTTCTTTTCTTTTTTATTTGCTTCTAACTTTAGTTTTAATTTTTATTTTTATTTTAATTCAAAAATCACAAAAATAAGTTTTTTTTTTTTACATATTTAAATATTATTTTCGAATTTATTAATTATGTATTTAAAAAATATTTATTTTTTTACTTTTCTTCATTTTATGTACTTTTTAGTTAAAAAATCCAAAAATAAAATAGTAGTTTTTAATTCAAGATTAATTATCATTGAATATTGATTTGATTTTGTTTCTATTCTTAGGAGAAATCAAAACAAATATTTTGGTGTTAATTTTATCTTTATTGTCATTGATTTAATTTTAATTATTTCTCTTTTTGTTAACCTAAGTTTTTAGGTATAAATAGATAGGCCAAAGACGAACAAAAACAACACAGACATACATACACTAATATTGTACATAACCTCTCCCAATTTCTGCCACACTTCCATTCTTTTTAACCAAATAAGCTTCTCATAGAAAAAAAAGTTCTTTCTAACATAGGCCAAAACTATATACACTTTCATCCACAACCATCACCAGAAAAACACAAATTTCCTTCATTCCAAAACCAAATACAAAAAAAAAACCTGTAAATACGTTTTCAATCAAACACAAATTTTTCCAACCTCTAACATAATCAAATCAATGGCTCTTAACAATAATAAATTCCAAACTTAATCAAAAGTGAAAAAAAAAAAAAATAAACTGAGAATTAACAAAACCAATTGAGTTATTTTGCAGGAAAGAAGATCAAGCCAAACCGCTTCAGATGAATACCGACGCGAAGATCCATTCAACCGGTGAGTCACCGATTGCACCCTGAGCTACCGTACGGCAGAAATGCGTCGGATTCAATCCGACAACCTTTCGGTCGCGGCCCCATCCGTACACGCTCGCAAAGTCACGCCGCTGACAACAACTCCGACAAACCACCGACGATGCTTTCCGATTTCGTCCCGCCACGGTGAGAGATCATGTGGTCTAATGTGACTTTAATGTTTGTTCTTTTCTTGTAATTGTTACTCTTTTGTTTGTTTTGAAAAAGTCAAATATTATTTATTTCACTATATTTATTTATTTAATTTAAAAAAAAAAAGGAAGTGAAAACTAAACGTGAGGAGTTAGTGGGATCCTCCCCACGTCTCAATTTTTGTTTTTGTTTTTTTATTTATCTAATAATAAAATATAAAAACACAAAAAACATGCATTTAATTCAAAGATACAAAAAAATATGTTAGTATTTAGAATTTTATTTCTCATATTAAAAATACCAAAAATATTTTAATCCTCTATTTAGAATTTAATATTTTTTTAGATGTCTTTTATGATTTTCTTGATTTATTTACTAATATTTTTTTTATCGTGTCCTTACTCATATTTTTGTTTTTGCGAGGTACTACCTTCTTGAGTCATTGGATTATTTCATGGATATTCACAAGCCCTTTCTTTAATTTTCGTATATGTTTTATTCTCATTTTAATTTCTATTTGGGGTTTGTAATAATTTTTATCCCCGTTTGTTAAATTTGTAATCCCCATCCCGAAGCCATGTAATAGTGTAGGACATTTACTTTCTGCATTTTAATTTCCGCAGATATTAACTGCTTAGATGTATGACTAATAGGATTGTATGGTAAGATAACTCAACTCAATCGTTAGCTCACTAACTTCAAGATTAAATAACCGAATACAACACACTTGCACTCACTCACCCTTAGGGTACGCCCCTCTTGGTTGCCTTCGATTAAAAGGTCGTGTCCCTCGAATGTAGAGGTACCTGTTAGCAAAAGTCCCTCGGCTAAAAAATCATCGCAAAGATCATAAGTCCCTCGATGACCCACGATGTTGCCTACGATACATGATCTAGTCCCTCGAACTGTTGCCTACGGAAAGATGATTGTCCCTTCAAATTTGCTAAAGGTACCTCTACTTGTTGCCTTCAAACGACCTCGATGACCCTTCGATGACCTGCACGTCCAATATAACAAGGACTACCTACTCCTATATAGTATGGATAGTCCTGAGAACTTTAAAATTTACAGAAAAAGACCAGTCAAATAGGGTAGTACTCTTAAACTGCCTAGCTCAAATAAAAATATCTTTTCAATATCATTTCAAAAAACTAAGGCTACGCATTTACGCTAAAGTCCTTATGCTCCTTTCAAAACAAACAAACAATATGAGCTAAGCAAGTTAAGAGCCCGTAGATAACTACGGATGAAAAGGGTGCTTGCACCTTCCCTTTTCATAACTTACCCCCCGAGCCCGTTTTCTTCAAATAAGGTCTTTTTCTGTACTTTTTACCTTTCCTAACATTGGACAAAATAAAAGTCGGTGGCGACTCTTGCTCATCGCAACATTGTTTGCGAAATAAAAATAAAGTCAGTTCACCGAGTTACACTTGAGAATCCCCTTATCCTTTGGAGGGATAATGTATTTATAGGAGTTCTCTTAGGCCTAGGGTTTACGTCCTCCTGGACTTGGTCTTAACCACTTCCTTTTATTAGGGAGATTATTGACCGGTTATATTTCCGGAGTCAACAAGGACTTTCTCTAATTTGACTACCATGTTGGGTGGATCGTATGGGCGACTCTATTGAATTTTGCCCAGAAGGCCCATTTGTTAGGTGATGGCGCCCTAATATAGGAGTTTGTTAAATAGGACACTACACAGTCCCTCATGCATGAGGGATTTTCTATTAAAGGGCGGAGTATTTTAGGACCATTCTCATTTTCTGAAGGCATCTATCGTCCTACCAATGATTCCTATGGCTGGGGACGACGTTGTGGGGCGGCCCCTCCTTTTTAGCGAGTGCCTCAATGTAGGACGATTAAACTAGCAAACTAGTTCCTTAGTTGAAGGCACGTATAATAATAGCGAGGTCGTTGGTTATATTTTGCGCCCATTGAGTCAACGTCCAAGTGTCTGTCGCTCAAGTATGGTAGGTTTTCCGAAACATCAGCCAATCACGATGCAAACATGTTCTTCTCTATTTAATGCCATAAATGTTGACCTATTTTATGAAATTGCAAATGATAGTGGCATATGTAGGTAGCGTGCAGAGTTTCGCAAAATCCTGAGGGGTTTGAAGTTCTCCTATAAGAAGGAATTTTCTCCCCATGTCTTGCTTTACTTTCTACAATTTTGCACAAGCTACTCCTTTTGGATTTTTCAATGCGGCCTTCAACCTTCTCACAGTTATGAGACTTGTCCATTTTCTAATTCCGTATGCCAGATTTTGAGGATTTGTATGATATAAATCCTTTGGTATTAGATATATTTATGGGTAGAGAGTTCTTTTTCGATGGTTGCAACGGTGGTGGTGACTTCTTTTTGTTATATTATTTTTTAAGGAACAAAATGTCTTCCTCCTCTATCGTTTCCAGAGGCGCATATGACTTTGTATCCATTTTCTCTTTCGAGGAACAAATATATGTCTTCTTGGCGGGAGTGGGTGTCTCCTCCTTGGGAGACGAGGACCAGGTTATTTTGGAGGGTTGTTTACCCTCAGAGAGGGTAACCCTACATGTCTCCTCCTACCCCCCTCGCCGTACTTTTACTTTTATCCCTCCCTTTCCACAGACATGGGGTTCTTTTTCCTTTTTCTGCCTTTTCCGTAGAGATCCTCAGGGTTCTTAATGTCTCCCTTTCCTAATCGTTCTCGAATAGCTGGGGTTACAATAGAGCTTTCGAGATGGTTTGCGAGAAGTTTGACATCAAACTAATAGTTGGAGTCTTCTTCTCTTTTCTCGTTGCTAAACCAACGAAAGGCAACTAGTAGGCATAAGGCCTTTTTTACCCCTCACTCTAATAGTTATAAATATTGAAACAAATTTTTTTTTTAGGTGAAGGGTGAGAAGATTCCCTCGGAATACTGTATTTTGACTACGACGTTCCCCTTTTTCTGCTATCCTAGACGAAAGTTTTGTCGATTGTTACAGACTACAACTAGGCTTTTCTAATTCTGGAGAAAAGAAAAATACTACATACATGTATAAATTATTTTATTCTCTACTAATTAACTTTATTATTATGTCTCGACCGATAAATTTTTAGACCTTTTTAAATTTTTCTTTAAATTATACCACTAAAATCAATAAATAAATACTACACATGGTCGATCCTATTTATAACAAAAAAATTATCTTCTAAATTTATTAAATAATTAATACACCCTCCAATCGTAAATTTAACTTTTTTAATATAGGGTTAATAATACTTCACCCCCTGCAATGTTAGCGAAATTTACTTTTCCCCCTCCCTACCTTTAGGCAACGGTTTTTTCAAAAAAACCGTTGCCTAAACCTGCCTTTGGCAACGGTGGGATAAAACAAAAAACGCTAACATTACAAGGGTGAAGTATTATTAACCCTTTATATATATATATATATATATATATATATATATATATATATATATATATATATATATATATATATATATATATATATATATATATATATATATATATATATATTCTAACTATTAATATATGTAGTTCATATATAACCTGCATACATTATGATCGGTCAAGTATAAAAAAAAGTCCAATTTACTTTTATAAATGTGACCACAGATTATATTCAGGGGTGGAGCTACAGCCCAGCGAGCCTGAGCATGTGCTCGGCCTCAACTCCTCTTTTTGTTGTATATTCTCCATCTAATAGTCGATTTTTAGATAACACCAGGACAAAAATAAAGGCAAAATTAGTAAACATAAGGGGTAAAATTTTGGACAAAATGAAGAGCAAAATTTTTAGACAAAATGAAGAGCAAAATTAGTAGAAACAAGGTATAAAATTAATAAAAATAAATGTATATTTTTTGTCCAAACTTCTTAAAATTTCTGGATCTGCCACTGATTATATCATATATATATATATATATATATATATATATATATATATATATATATATATATATATATATATATATATATATATATATATATTAGTTATTCAATGTATAAAAATAAATAATTTATTTTTAAAAATTGTATGATACTTTATTAATCCAATAGATCAAATCATATTTATCCATTCTATTGCAATGCAATGCTGTAGGCTCATTTACTTGCTGCTGCAGTCGGTGATGGATGTGTAGAAAAGAAAAGAAGGTAACCGAATGTTTAGTTCTAGAGAACAAGTTATTTTTTTGAAAAGCATTTCTAGAGAACAAGTTCTGTCTTTATTAAATTACTTTTAACACGTGCCATGCTGCATGCACTTTCCTGCTTCGTTTGCCACATATACCTCCAAACATGGAACAACCATCTTTCCCTTGCATGACATCTGTAAAATCTCCATTCATCTCTTTGTATCCACTAATTTCTTCTATATATAAACTCAATCAGTTATAGTTCCAAATCCAATGCAAATAAGCAACCCAGATTAAAGTTATTACTCCATATACACAAATCCAAACCAAAGTGCAGAATCATGAGTCAAGAACAACCACAGAGACCACGAGAAGATCAATTCCCTGAGCAACAACCAATCAAATACGGCGACGTTTTCAACGTCTCCGGAGAATTAGCATCACAACCAATCAAACCAAGAGACGCAGCTCTCATGCAGGCAACAGAGAATCAAGCCTTAGGACAAACCCAGAAAGGAAGTCCCGCTTCTGTCATGCAATCCGCAGCCGCGGTAAACACGGCAACCGGTTTTGTCCATCGTGACGACATGTCAGATATAGCCAGAAACCAAGGCGTGAGCATCTCCGAAACCAAAGTGGGTGGAAACCGCGTGATCACTGAGTCGGTAGGGTCACAAGTTGTAGGACAGTTCGTTGAACCTGATGTGCCAATGAATGACCCTGGTTTGGTTTTGGATGAGAATGCTATAACCATTGGTGAGGCGCTGGAAGCTTCTGCTTTAACTCCAGCTGGTGATAAGCCGTTAGATCAGAGTGACGCTGCTGCTATACAGGCAGCGGAAATGAGAGCCACCGGGAAGAATCAAACTGAGCCGGGTGGGTTGGGAGCCATTGCTCAGTCAGCAGCAACTCGGAACACTCGTACTATGCCTGATCTGCAGAAAACAACATTGGCTGATGTCGTAACGGTAATTTGTCTAATCTAATATTACGATATGGACTTCAATTTATAACTATATGACTGACATATTATGTATAATGATTTGAATGGAGGATGCAAGGGAGAAGCTGGGAGCAGACAAGGCGGTAACAAGAGAGGATGCGGAGGGAGTGATTGGAGCTGAGCTCAGAAACAAAGCTGACATGAGAACTACACCGGGCGGTGTGGCTGCATCGATGGCAGCAGCGGCCACACTCAATCAAAACAAGTTGAGTTTCTATAATATTATTTTTGAATTTGTTCTTTTTATCATGTAATGGCTTTAAGATAGCAATTTTGTGCAGGATGAACGGGTGATATGTCGTGGAGATTGGAGATTTCAAGTTTTTAAGATCAATCATGGTGTCTAAACAAATCAATGAAGATCGAGTTTGAGTTTAGGTGTTGTTTGTAAAACTACGTTAGCCTTACTGCCACTATGTTTTACTTGAAAAGAAAGTTGTTATTACCTTTCCTTTTGTAGTGTTTTTTGTAAATAGTTTATTCCACTAAGTGTGTACTTGGGTCAACTTTTTAATTTAAATGAATATAAGAATTTCTCATATTCTGTCATTTGAAGTACATTAATTTTTCTTAGACATCCAAATGCTATTCTTTCTACACTTTGAAAGAAAGAGATGGAAATAGAAGTGTGATGGATCTTCTGTAATTTGAATGACAGTTATAGAGGTGTGATGGATCTTCAGATCTTCTGTAATTTGAATGACAGTTACACTAATGTGTCTTAGACATTTATTCTATACCTTATGAGAGAATTCAATAATTCTTTGTTACTTTTGTAAATGTGTCTCGTATGGAAGAGGAAACAAGTGAAGGCTCAATTGAGGAAGAAGAGGATTTCACTTCTAGACCAAGGGCCAAGAGGAATGCAAAGAAGCCCAAACACTTCAAGGATTTTGTGATATCCAGCTAGAAGAAGTGAGCGGTAAATTTAGAATAGTACTAGTCATGACTGATTTTGTGATATCCAGCTAGAAGAAGTGAGCGGTAAATTTAGAATACTCCCTAGTCATGACTCATTAGGTTTGTTGTGACTTAGAAGATGTTAAGAAGTATTTTAGAAGATGTTAAGAAGTATTGTTGATTTGTACCAATATTGAATGAATTTTCCATATTGAATGAAGGCAGGGAAATTAATGAGAGTGGCTGTTAATTATTAGCGGCAGAATCTAGTCCGTATCTCTCTTGGTGCTTGAATATGCATTTCATGAAGACCTCACCGCCACATTGAACCAAATCTTCCATAGCCAACACAGCGTTTCAGCTACTTTCAAACACCCTGCTACTATCAAACACCCTTACCTCTCACGATCTGCGTACGCGAATCCATTATCACTTCACCCCGAGCAAGAACCGCACTCCCTTAACGAGGATCCAAAACACTAAAAATGTAATATTTTTTTTAAGCAGAACAGGCGTAGCAATATTTATTTTTTTTAAAATGTAGTATTCAGTTTTAAGAATATATTACGTATATTTATTTCTGTTTTAATAATATTACATCTTTAAAAAAAAATTAAAATTTAAAATAGTTTATTATGAATCAGTTTTATAAGAATAATAAACTAAAATCTAATAATCCAAATCAGAAGATACAACCAATTCCAATCAAAATCAATTAATATTCTAATACTTTAACATATTTTTATAAACAAAATAATACAAATTTCATCAACAAATTTTTAAAATATCATACTCAAACCAGTTCATACAACCAGTTCATTCATATAATGTTCAATAAAAATATATAATTTAAACTACTTCATATAATCAATTACAAATAAATTTTTATATGTGTACCTTAATTATGGGTTGGATGAAGAAAATGAAAAGAAACCCAGCAATTATTATAGTTTGAACCCAACAAGAAAAGGAAATTTAAACCCAACAACTTTAATTTGTCTTGATATGTTGATTTGTAGAAAAAAAATGAAATTTTTAGGATTTTTTCCATGGTCTGCGGTGGCTTGTTGGGGAAAAACAGAGAGCGAATGAGAGCTTAGTGTTTACTGAATGTGGGAAATAAAAATGAAACGGTGGTATTTAAAGGAACTTTGTTTAAGCTTTTCCAAACATCTATAGAGGAGTATTAAACATAGTTTGAAACTTAACTTTGGCAAATCAAAAACCATCCATTCACATATAGGTTCAAGTTTTTCAACCACCCTCAGACAATTCATCTAGCTAAGCTACAAGAAGAAAAGTATCTTGATCGAGCGCACCAAAAGCTCAAACTTTCATCAAGCGACTATATCCAGATGAGCTTTAGGCATGTTATGTTACATTTGTGACAAAAGATTTCAACATATGGGCATTATTACAAACACCTCTTTCATCTCTTGATTGTGGAGCTAAAGGAAGTTGTAGACGCAACAACGGGATATGCCTGGAACGAACTTATTTGAGCTATAAACATTTGAACCTTTTGAGCTTGACCTAACCTAGATTAGCCTCCACGCACTAATGGGTCAAGTTATTCCTTAAACATTCGGGTTATGGGCCAGATCCACCACAATCTAGTTGGCATGCTAATCGATAGTGGGAGTACCCATTACTTTCTTCAGGATATGGTGGCTAAACTATTGGGCCTGAATGATGAGTCAACCCATTCATTCGAATTCTCTAATATATCCTTCTTATTAGGCCAACATACATTCACTTTAAACTTATTTGCCTAACCCCTTAGTGGTGCAGAATTGGTGTTAGAGGTACAATGGTTCAAAACCCTAAAGCCAATAGTAATGGACTATGAGAAACTAACCATGGGTTTCCATAAAGATAGTAAAACGGTCCATCTTGATGGGTTACCCAAACCCCACCCAAAGGAAGTAAATTTACACCAGTTACAACGACTTTTTGACACACGTCTCATTCTAAGGCCAATACTAATGGACTATGAGAAACTAACCATGGGTTTCTATAAAGATGGTAAAACGGTCCATCTTGATGGGTTACCCAAACTCGACCCGGAGGAAGCAAATTTACATCAGCTACAACGACTTGTTGACACACGTCTCATTGGTACATGCGTGCATCTTCCCCTTTCTTCCACTTAAAAACCACCACCCTTACTCGTCACCACTGATGATCGTCTCCCCCAATTACTCACACAATACCATAACCTATTTTAACCACTCATCACACTTCCTCCAAAACAACCAATTGATCACTAGATCACACTTAGTGGATCATCTGACCTAATCAACGTGCGCCCCTATTGATGCCTTTATTTTCAAAAATAAGAGATTATCAAAGATATGTTGAACAATGGCCTAATCAACCTTTTCTCAAAGAACAAAAATAGACTTAATCCAACATCAAGTGTTTTCAAAATAAAACCTAATTGAAGGCAACACGAGCCCTTGATCTAACATCAAGTATCTCTTCCATTTAATTCACAAATGTCATGATCAAACTTCAAACACTTGATCCAACGTCAAGTCATTTTCAAAATCCCTTTTCACAATAAAATGGAATGAAAAAGGATGTGATTGGGCCCCAACCTCTTCCCACCCTGAGAATTTGGATACCGCTGTAGAACTTTCTATCCAAAGGTTTGTCTTCCAAATCAAAAATACTTTAAATAAAACAAGTATAGTTCATTCTTTAACAGACTAAAAAGAGAATGATTAGGCACAAGATTTTTCCTCTCTAGTATTAGGATATTGTTGTAGAGTTCATTGTTTGAATACTTGTCTTTCAATAAAGAAACGTGACTCTACTCGCCTCATCTATTTCATAATAAATCTTTGGATGTAAATGAGGTGATTGGGCACAGGCCTCTTCCTTCCCCGAGAATTTGGATACTACTATAAAGTTCCCTGTCCAAAGGCTTGTCTCTACATAAAATCAATCACAACCAATCAAACTCTATTTCTTCGTCTTATGGAATTTTAAAACTTTTAAAAAAGGACATGCTATTTCTATTCTAACGCAATACAAACAAACACTTAAGTCTCCCACTCGCGAGCATACAAGTAATGTTCAACCCCAAAAACTATGGGGCTCTGATTTTCTCATTGAACTTTGGAAATACGTATGCAAAAGGTTGAAGATGAGCATGGAAGACTTGGAGCATTTGAAATAAGGTGGTGTGTTAAGAGTTTTGTACTATTTCAAGTGCTATAACCGATTAACTCAAGTGCCGTAACCGATTAACACGGGGTGTAACTAGTGTCACACATAAAAAAGGCGCAAGCACAGTAACAGTTATACATGATAGTTATTTTTGTTTTTGTAAAAGCTGTAACAGGTTACATGTTTGTGTTAACCAGTTACAGCCCCAAATTTTCGACTTTTCTAATTTTTGATTTGATATTTTTGTATCCCAATCACTTGTATAAGTACGTTATAGACATGTGTAATGAAAAATACTTGCATGGAAGACAACTTAAATCCATATTTTTAAAAACAACCAATAAGGAGAGAAAAAAATTTAGATTTATTTAAAATTTAATTTCGTTTTTAATTGTAATCATGAATTTGATTGTGAAACAGAAACCGGAGGAGAGAAACAATTTTATTTTTATATTTTAATTAGTAAAAAAGTTATAATTTGTTTTGTGTAAGATCACTTATTATGTTTGTGTATACCTAAGAATTTTCTGTGCGTAATATACAATAAATAAAATGTTAAATTCTCACTCTTAATTTTTTCTTTTTCCACATACCAAAATTCTGCATTGTTTATCAATCTAAAATTCTCTATTTATCAATCTTATGATTGCATGTTGTTGCTATAACCATCTATATACTGCTCCAAGATCTCAAAACTATCAGAAAAGTTAGAAATAGAGGTTATATAATTGATGAGTAGTCATACCTCCAAAAAGAGACAAAAGGGGTAAGAGATATGGTTTGTGAGATATCGTAAGGTGGAATATGCAAGAATGCTGGAGCTAAAGCTGGACAGTATTTTCATCAAGGGAAGAAAGATCCATGCAAATGTGCCTAGATTTAAAAGAGGGGGTGAAGGTGCGGGGGATAGAGGTAGGGTGCAAGTGCCAGTTAAATAAGGAGGGGGAAATATTAGAGGAGATGTAAGGAAGAGGATGGCACCAAAGTATAGTAGTACAGGTGGAAGTTATGCTGATGTTCTCAAGAATAACATGAACACGAAGCCGGGTATGCAGAATAAGAAGATGATAGGGTGGAACCAACATGAACCTAACCCTAAGTTCACTCATTTTAATTTCAATGTGGAAGAGGGTCACATGAAAAGGTTCGAGGACACTTATGTTGGGGTGGTGGAGAAACCAGGATCAACGTATAACATTCAGGAGGCGTTTCATGCTGAAGGGTGTTTTAGGATCAAAGTAACACCAACGGGAGAAAATCTGTGTCTGCTTGAAGAAATAGAGGTGGGCGAAATCAAGAGGATGATTCAGGAAGCGTCTGAAATGATTAGGAAATGGTTCTCTGACATTCATCCATGGTCACCAGCGGGCGTGGACAATGAAAGGTTGACATGGATGAGATGTTACGGTCTACCTTGTCATGCGTGGAAGGAGGAGTTTTTTGAGTTTATTTCAAAACTAGTTGGTGCATATGTTTGTTCTGACGAGGAAACGAGGGATCCATCAAAACTGGATGTAGCAAGATTCCTTATCTGAACAAAATATTCATTGTCATTAAATGAGTGCTTCAATGTGGGTGTAAACAATGAAGTGTATAGCGTGAAATTAGTGGAGGATATGCATAGCCCTAAAAGGATTGTGGTTTCGGAAAATTTGAGTGACCAGTTCAGTAGCTCATCAGAGACGGAGGAAGAAAACTGGGACGATGGTTACGAGACGGTGAACGAGGTTGATGCTGAGGAGCTGTCAAAAAAGTGCAATCAGAATGTCACTATTCAACCTGGTTGCATTGATGTTGATGTCCAGCCAATACAAGAAAAGAGTGATACGTTGGAAGTTGGTGAGATCTTGGAAAAAGTATGTTTGGAAAAAGGTACGCACGTTTCTGCTCCCCAAAAGTCAATATCAAAAGTTGATGGTAAGGGAGCATTAATTTTTTGTGAGGTGGAAGATTTATCATCTTCGGTGGGTGTACATCTCCAAAATGAAAGGAAACGTGGAGTGGGGCCAAGTAACGGTAACACGGTTTGCCATGTGGTAGATTATGAGGAATCGGACCTTATCTCTGGATCACCCTCGAGGCCCATTGGAATAGCCAGCATCCTTAAGCCCAAAAAATTTATTCCAATTGAAGAAGTTTATCAGAATTTAAAAATTCCTTTCGCCCCTTCTTATTTCTCTGCTCTTCTTCATTCCCAATCTAACCCTAATTTAGCAATTATCCCAAATTCTTCCCCGGGTATGGCTAATTCTAGTAACTCAATTTCATCTTCACCTGGAGGATATCCCCTTTGTGATGATTCTGTTGGAGGCTCATGTATAAATCAAGGAAACAAGCGCATATGGAGAGTGATGGAAGGTATTCTATCAAGGAGAGGAAGAAGATGAGGTTTTTGAAGGGATTGTGCGGGATATTGAAGCAAGGGAGAGAAATCACTTTGAAGCTAGGAAGGAGAATACAACTGTTATCCCATGAATATTGGAACATTTAACATAAGAGGGGGTGGTAATTCAGCCAAGAGAAGAAGAGTGAGTCAAATCCTGGTTGGGGCTAACGCAGACATGTGTTTCATTCAGGAAAAAAAATTAAGAAGATGGAGGTTCATTTGGCAAAGAGTTTTTGGGGTGCTTCGGAGTGCGAATGGTCGGCAATTGGATCGGAAGGTGCGTTAGGGGGAATTCTTACCATTTGGAAAAAAAGAATCATCAATCCTATATTTAGTTTCAAAGAAAAAGGTATGTTGGGTCTTAATGTGGAGTGGAAAGGTATAAACTGCTAATTTATCAATATCTATTCTCCATGTAATATAGCTGAGAAGAGAATCATTTGGAAGGTTTTATTGGAGTGGAAACAGAAATTGCCTGCTGGGGAGTGGATAGTTGGGGGGATTTTAAATCTGTTAAAATAAGAGAGGAAAGAAAAGGGAAGAATCAGACTAGTAGGGTGGAGATGGAGGAATTTACTAAGTTCATTGAACTTTTGGAGGTGGTCGATTTGCTTTTAATTGGTAATAAATTCACCTGGATCAATTCAAATGGGAAAGCCCGTAGCAGAATTGATAGAATTCTCTTATCAGAAGGAATTACAAATCAATGGAAAAGCAGTAGCGCATATGACTGGAAAGAGGGATATATCATACCATAGGCCAATTTGGATTAAAACAAGCAATTTGAACTAGGGTCCCAAACCTTTCAAAGTGTTCAATTGCTAGTGGGAACATGAATCTTTCTTAACGTTTGTTGAGGAGGAATGGAAAGAGATCTCTGTTATAGGAACTAGTGCCTATATCCTTAAGGAAAAATTCAAATTCCTTAAGGGGAGATTGAGGTGGTGGGACTTGAATGTATTTGGTCATGTAGACTTGAGGATTGAAGAGGAGATAGAAGAGCTCAATGGGATTGAAGATGATAATTTAGCAGCAGCAAGTCAATTGAGCATGGAGATGCTAGAGAAAAGAAAACAGGTGCAAGAGAATATATGGAGAAACATCAATCTTAAGGAGAGCATGCTCAAACAAAAATCTAGACTGGAGTGGATAAGAGAAGGGGATTGTAATTCCAAATATTTTCATTCTGCTATCAGAATTAGACCAAGGAAAAATTCAATTGTTTCTATTAAAACTGATTGTGGCTGTCTTGAGGAGGTTGGGGAGGTAAAAAGGGAAGTGAGGAGATACTTTGAGGAGAGATTTTCCAAAATTAATAGACCAAGGCCGAAGTTAACAGGTGTTGATTTCAATAAATTGACTGAGGGGGAGAGTATGGCATTAGAGGAGGAATTCTCAAGGGAAGAGATTCATGATGTTATATTCAATTGTGACAATCACAAAAGTCTTGGGCCTGACGGTTATAACATGGGATTTATTAAAAACTGTTGGGGGATTGTAGGTGAAGATGTAATCCGGCGTGTCCAAGAATTCCACCATAAAGCTTATTTACCTCGTGCTTTCATTGGTTCGTTTATATCTCTTATTCCTAAGGTGGAACATCCACAAGGACTATCAGAGTTCCAGCCTATTTGTCTTATCGGTTTCATCTACAAGATTATTTCCAAACTTCTTGCAGCAAGATTAAGTAAAGTGACAGGGAAGCTCATCTCCAAATCTCAAACAACATTTGTGCCAAGGAGGCAGATTCTTGATGGTGTCTTGGTAACAAATGAACTAATTGACTCTGCAAAGAGAAACAAGAAGACGTGCATTCTATTTAAGGTGGATTTTGTGCAGGCATACGATTGTGTAGATTGGGAATTTCTGAAGGAGATGTTATGTAAGATGGGGTTTGGTCACAGGTGGTTGAAATGGTTGGATGCTAGTGTATTCACAAGTAACATGTCTGTACTAGTGAATGGAAGCCCAACGAATGAATTTAGGGCAAACCGTGGATTGAGGCAAGGCGATCCTTTGTCGCCGTTTCTGTTTTCTATCGTTGCTGAAGGCTTGGCAGGCATGGTGAGACAATCAACTCAAAGGGGTGGATTCAAAGGCTTTGAACTAAATGGAGGTGCGTCATACGATTTACTACAATTTGGTGATGATACGATCTTAGTAGGAGAAGGAAGTTGGAACAACCTGTGGGCTCTGAAAGTTATTCTGAGAGGATTTGAGATGGTCTCAGGCCTTCGAGTAAACATGTGGAAGAGTAAGCTCTATGCTGTTGGGATTGGCCACCATTTCATGCAAGCGGCTAGCCAATTCTTAACCTGTAAGTTAGATAAAATTCCTTTCAAGTTTCTTGGTTTGGTAGTGGGAGACAACCCAAGGAGAACAAAATTATGGACTCCTATTTTGGCAAATTTGAAAGCAAGACTCAGTCCTTGGATTGGAAGATTATTGTCCATTGGAGGTAGAGTTACTTTCATCAATTCAGTCATAACTAATGTACCTATATATCACCTTTCTTTCTTCAAAATTCCTAAGAAGGTGAATATAGAGATAATCAAAATTCAACGTAATTTTTTATGGCACAATGCTTTGGAGAGGAAAGGGGTGGTCTGGATAAGCTGGAAAACAATTAACAAACCCAAGGAAGTTGGTGGTCTTGGAATAAAGGACATATTGACTTTCAATAAGGCTCTTCTAACCAAATGGCGGTGGAGATTTGTTAGTGAAGAAAACACTATTTGGAAAGCAAATTTAGAAGAAAGATATGGGATTTTGCATGAAAGAATTATGTTCAATGTTAGAAAATCAAACAAGAGTCTCAAATCTGTTTGGTGGAGGGATTTGATGCAGATTGGAGATGACTTGGAGGATTTTGGCTTCTTACAAATGTTGTCCATTAAAATAGGGGATGGAAACAAAACTCCTTTCTGGCATAGTAGGTGGATTGGTCAGAAACCTCTCAGGTTAGTATTCCCAAACTTATTCTCTTGTGCACAAAATACTGATGACAGCGTGGCTTTGATGGGGGAGATCGAACTCAGTATGGCAGTGGAGAATTCCTATTAGGAATGATATGGACAATGCTCAGGTGCAACAAGAAATGGAAGAATTATTGACTATTTTAAGGGAAGTAGAGCCAAAGATTGCAGTCAAGGATGTATATGTTTGGTTTTTGGATGAGTTTGAAGGATTTGAGGTAAAAAAATATTATCTGAAATTACAGGAGGGATTAAGTGGACATGATATGATGCTGGAAAATAGGACAGCCATTAATACCATATGGAAAGGTTGGATGCCATCGAAAGTAAAGATTTTTGTGTGGAGAATGCTTAAAGATAGAATTCCAACCCGTATGCCATTACTACATAGAAACATTATAGAAGATGATGAAGACTGTCATTGTGTTTTAGGCTGTCCAGTTAAAGAAGACATCCAACACCTTTTCATGGAATGTGTTAACTTGAGAAAGGTTTGGGTTAACATTTGCCATTGGCTGGGAATTTATGTGGATATGAATATTGACTGTAGGAATCACTTATTGTAATTTGTGGAGGTGATGAAACACTACTGTCATATGAAGAGAGCTGTGGCAATTTGGGCAGCTGTATGTTGATGCTCTTGGAAACATAGAAACGCAATCTTATTCGAGAACGTGACTGGAGATTTAGAGGATCTTGTGCATAAAGTGAAGATGTACTCTTGGTGGTGGCTGGCTATAGGGAGTAAAAAGAGAGTAGGATGCTCTTTCTATGAATGGTACAATTATCCCTTATTATCTATGTCTTTGTAATGCTAAAGCTTTTGTAATGTCATCTTGTAATTATGTTTAGTGTTTGGCTGGCTGTGTAATGTTCATAGAATCTCTGTAATGTTGAAATTAAGGGTGGCAAAATGGATGGATTGGATGGATATGGATTGGATTGTTAATGGATGGATCAAAACAATCCATTAATCCATTAATAATCCACTAACATTACCTTTAAAAAATCCAATCCAATCCATCCATTAAGAATATAATGCATCCAATCCATTCATTAACAACTTTCCATCCATAAAATTAATTTAATTTTTTATAATATCTCTAAAAATAAAGTTTATAACTTTTTTTTTTAAAATTACATAATTCTCTGTTTTTACAAAAACTATTAATAGTTGTTCCATCTAAATTGTCCTTTTATTAAAAAATAAAATGTAATCACACATAATTATGTATTAAAATATTATATGGATTGTAACCACCCATTTATAATCTAAGAGTTACAAATAGAGTGTGTTATATTGCATCCTTATGCTACTTTTACTTTTTCCGCTATACATTTATATGCTATAGATTTATATATAAGGTAATTAAAATTCAAAATGCGTTTTTCATTTTTTTATGATTTCAGTTACAGAATTGCGACTTACGACGTATACAAATTGATACAAAATCTGTACTAATAAAGTTAATTGTTTAAAAAAATAGAGATTACAGATTGAGTTTAGAATAATATGACTTTTTAAAAATAAAATAAAAGATAAATTTTAAATATTCTATTATAAAATTTAAAAAATAATTTAATTTATTGAATAAAAATATTTTATATGTTTTAAAATAAAAATGATCTATTAAATTTAAAATATAAAATAAAATAATCCATTGGATTTTTGGAATATATTGGATGGATTAGATCCATCCATGACTTTAAATGGATGGATTGGATGGATTATTTAGTGGATGGATTGGATGAATTATTCTTTAATGGATCCAATTGCCACCCCTAGTTCTGCCAGATGTTGTGATATTCTACCCTAGAACATCCTGGCAGTTCAGACTGATTTTTAAACCTTGAAAGATTTGATTGAAAAATATGAGAATCTGGAATACTCAGATAATCATTACATGCGCAAGCAATCAAGGAATGATTAGGACAAATGCATATTAGTCTTTGTTTATAGAAAAACAATCTTTGATATTTCTTTTGAAAAACTAAGATTTTATTTTATTTTATTTGTTCCTAATTTGTAAAAAGATCTTGCAGTTGTTTTCAGAAAAGAGAAGATTGGATTTAGATTGAAGTCCAAACCTATTCTGCAAGTATCAATAAAAAGAAACTTGGAAAAACCTAATTTGCCAAGCTTTCTTGTAAGGAAAACCGAGGGAGCGATAAGGGTTGCTTTTTGGAAGTTCTTCTAGTTGTTCGTGTTTTCTGTTCTTTTGTGTCACTCATGTATCCTCTGATACATTGAGGTGGACGTGTGTTCTCACTCTTGAAGCTTTTAAGTAAGAGAGTTAAGTGTTGTTCTTGATCTAAGCTTTTAATCAAGATCAATTATTGTTCTTAGTTAGGGTGCTTAACTTAGAATTTTGTTTATTGGAAAGTGTAATATTTCTACTTGGGTTCCTTTAGTCATGGGGTGTGTGACTGTTTTATCACTACGATGATTGGAAGTGGGATGGAAATTTCTCAGGTATACATGTCGACTTCTAGGCAGAAGTAGCGTTGGGTAGTGATTAGGTGAGAAGTTATAAACGAGGTTGTTTAGCTTTGAACTGATATTGCTGATAGTGGAATTCCTTCCTGGCTTGATAGCCCCCATATTAGGTGTTGTTTGCACTGAACTGGGTTAACAATTCATTATGTTATTTATCATTCTACAATTTATTTTCCAGTTATGATAAGTTTGATGTAAGTCAGTAGATGTTATAACATCTGTCTTGACATTGTGTGTTGTTAGGACATTTGTCTTGACATCTGTTGTAAGTGTCAGAATTTCAATATCTCAATATCACACTACTACAAAAAGCGCTTTTATCCTCGGATGTCATGAAAAGTAACGACTTTACACCTTGGCGTTTAAAATACCAAGGTAAAAATGCTTATGCACATGGATTCGAAATCCACCTTCTGCAGTTTTAATATTTTCATAACTATGGTAGAGAACTTTACCGAGGTTTTTACGCTTCAAGGTTTTCATATTATATGTTCATTAAAATTATTGATATTCGGAATGCTTTTATAACTGGTCTCTATTAGGTTTGACGTGGATGGCTAATGGGAGTGTCTTGAGCATTATTACTCATGAAATGGACGACCCAGACTTGTTTAAGGACAATGTTCATTATTCTCAATTATCACGCTAAAATTACTCCTTTGGTTTCTGAGAAAAACCAAGGTAAAAAGTGTATAAGTTTTTTTTAACATTATAGTGTTCACACATAATATTAAATTACATTGTTACAACAAATGCAGTGTTATCATAATAGCTGTTGTTTTTAGAAAACAACACATCTTTGCTCTAATCCAGATCTTGTTGGATGATTTTGTGATCATTATTTTAAAGATCTACGCACTGCATGCAATCAACTTTTAACGAGATATCTACCTGTTACCCTAGGATTTCGACTTACCAATAAATGGGCAACTGGGGCTCAAAATTGGTAATTGGGCTTCAATTTGGTAGAAAAGCCCTAAATTGGTAATTGGGCCTCAATTAAATAACTACATTGCCATTTGGGTCAAAGCGGTTCGACTAAGTAATGCTTAGTAGTCGAAGCCGTTCGACTAGAAAGATTATCAGAGGTTTCAGCGTTCGACCAAAAGTATGCGAAGACTTAAGAATTTTGCTGCAGAAACTGAAGTGAAAGTCGAGAGGTATTAGAAGTTAAAAGGAGACGGTTTTCAGCAGTTACAAGAGACGCGTGGAGGCCTTAAACATCGAAGATGCTGCATGTCGAAGACACGTGTCGGCTGATGACAGTCAACCGTTAGTAGTAGTTATCTTATTTTTACTATTTAAGCAAGTTCAATAGGAACAGTTTAGGGGTCCGCATTTTCTACTTAAACACAAGTAAACTCAAATCTCTGTGCAATAATGAGAAAAGAGTGCAACTTTGGAATGTACGTATGCGTACCAGTTTAATTAATGCAATCATTTCATGTTATATTTCATCTTTCAGTGCACATTTACTGCCTTTTTATTGCTTTGATTTACTTTAAAGTCTTTAATTTCAGTGTTTTACTTTTACTTTAAAGTCACTGTTGCATTCAATACAAACCAGATACACATAATATAACAAAATAAAGCAATTAGTCCTGGAGTATTCTAGTTGATTCCGCAAAAGTAACCTTTAAAAAGGAAACTAATGCTTGTTTACCATTTTTCTGGGTAAACAAATTGGCATGCCCAGTGGGACCCATCAATTGCTGTTTGTTTTATATTTGTTAGTATAATAATTACGTATGATATTAAGAAGTGGTCGGAAATTAACTAACATGGCTGAAGTTAATACAAATAATTCTGATCTTTCTGAAAATCAAGGGGTTGTTCTGATGGGAACAACACCACAAAGTGCCGCAGATTCATCCCCAGTTAGAAAAAAATACTGGTGGATCGACGACAGCAATATTGGTATCATCACCAACGAATGTACGGTCACCGTTTAATCCGTTACGACCGCCGTTTCATGGAATGATGCCTCCACCAGGTTTTAACCCTCAGTTTGGAATGCCCACGTCTATGATGCAAGGTTTGCACACAAATCCTTCATTATATTCTGACAGCATGATGGCTACAAGCACATCAAATCCAGGGGGTCGACCTATAGGCATAGGATATAATCACCAGGCTTTGCCATCTTTAAGTACTACGTCAATGTTGTCAATTCGACAACAAATAGACGAAAGTAATCATGAAATGGTGAATGCCCTTACTCAACAAATGGGAACTGTTTTTACTCCCATGATAAATAACACGAACCAAAGTTATGAAACATTGGCTAGACAAATGGCCAGAATTGCAGATTTCTTTGGAGCGCCCCCACAACCAAACCTTTCGACTACTCAAGGGTCGAATGTGAGAGAGGTCGAACCTATAGGACAAGGAGATCAAATTGAGAAAGAGATCCCTAGAATAGTACAAAGGCATCAAGATGCTGACCAGGTTCTTAGGAACATCCAGCAAGATGTCAATGTTGAACACAGTAATATCTCTAATGTAGTCGAACAAATTTTAGTTCAGAATGGAATACATGTAGGTTGCATAGACAAAATTTCGTTTCCCCGTTGTCAGAATATGTAAGGCAAGCAGAATTGCCTAGGGGGTGGAAAGTCCCAAAATTCACCAAATTTGCTAGTGAGACTGGCGAGTCGACGGTCGAACATATTGCTAGGTTCCAGACAGAGGCTGGAGAAATAGCAAACAATGAAAATCTAAAGATGAAGTATTTTCCAAGTTCTTTAACAAAAAATGCATTTACTTGGTTCACGACCTTATCTCCACAATCTTTGTTCTCATGGAACCAATTAGAACGATTGTTCCATGAACAATTTTATATGGGACAGTCGAAAATTAGTTTGAAAGAATTAGCTGGAGTTAGGCGAAAGGGTGCAGAACCAGTCGATGACTATCTAAACCGTTTTAGGTTACTGAAAGCTAGATGTTTCACACAAATTCCTGAACATGAGTTAGTCGAAATGGCTGCAGGTGGGTTAGATTATTCCATAAGGAAGAAATTAGACACCCAACATCTGAGAGATATGGCACAACTGGCATATAGAGTACGCCAGGTCGAAAGGCTAAAAGTTGAAAAAGCCAGAGCTAGTAAATATCATAAGAAAGAAAAGATAGCTTATGTTACTACAAGTGAGTTCGACTCTAATAGCGACAGTGAATACGAAGAGGGAGAGGTCAACGTGGCTGAATTAAAGCCAGGGCCACCATATATCTGTAAATTGCTCAAGCCCTCAAAAGATAAAAATCTGATTGAAAGTAAAAATGAAAAATTTTCTAGTAAAACGTATTCATTTGATATAACAAAATGTGATGAAATATTTGATTTGTTGGTTTCTGATGGGCAAATCGTAGTACCCCCAGGACTTAAAAATACTCCTCTTGAACAAAAGAAAAAAAGAGGATTTTGTAAATTTCATAATTTCTTGGGTCATAAAACTTCTCAATGTGTCCTTTTCAGGGATTTGGTGCAAAAAGCTTTGAAAGAAGGAAGGTTACAGTTTGGGGAAAAGCCAAAGTCATCAATGCAAGTTGATATTGATCCTTTGCAAGTCGAAGAGGCTCACTATACTGAGCTTGCTGATGTGATGATGGTCGAGACTACTGATGGTTTCGTTAGAAAGCAAAACGGCGCTACTGATGGCAAAGTTTTGAACATGGTTTATCCTGAACCAAAAGAAAGTCTTTTGAAATTCCTTGAGAGATGCCACAATAACAACTCTCAAGTTGGATTATGCCCAAGGTGTGATGCTGTTTTCAATGTCGATGCTGCAAACAAAGTGAGGTTCGATCCTCGTCGAGGCAAGAATCGTCAATTCATGTACACTGGAGAAAACAGTGGTCGAAGGGCTGGAGAATACAGGAAGATGTTTGAAAAACCAAGGACTTTCCGTCCCAAGACGGATGTCCCTGAAGACAAATGGGTGAAACCCATTAACTTCAGAGGTAAACACCCAGAATGGCAGATTCAAGGCGATGGAACCAATGCTGAAGGCTCTTGGACGGATAGTGGATCTAAAAGAAAAGATTACATATCTCCAAACTACAAAGGAAAGAACCCCATGACTCGAACGCAGTGGAGGCGTTACCAAAGAAGCCATAAGAATGGACAGGAAAATTCGAAAATGGTGCAGGCAGGATTTTCTCACTATCAGCCAAAGCCTTTTCACAGGAAGTTGACTGAAGAGCAGGCTAAAATAGCAAATGAAAGACTGGCTGCAGGAATGATCCTAGGAAAGAAACTGATTAAAGAATTGGTTGACGATGATGCTCCGATCCTCAATAAAGAAAAAGAGTCTGAGTATTCTCCACTGTCGGACGAAGAGGTCGACGACAACTTTGACATAGAGTCAGATGAGTTGCTAATCGACTGTGGAATTGTCTCTGTACTTCCAGCAGAGTTCGACAAAGTATCTGAGGTATCTGAGAATGAAGATGATTTTCTTCCTGACGAGAATGTGGAAGAAACACCTGTCTGTTACTATGTAATGGGAAAAGGAGTGGTAGAAGAGCAAAAGGCTGTGTTTGAGAGGTCATGTCGAGGAATGATGTATCATTTGAAGCCTTTATTCATAAGGGCGAAAGTGGATGATGTTCCAATAAACAAAGTGATTGTCGATGGTGGGGCTGCTGTAAACTTAATGCCTTATTCCTCACTTCAGAAAGTGGGTAAATCTGACAAAGATTTAAGGCCCCATAATATGGTGTTGTCTAATTATGAGGGCAGGACAAGTGGAATACTTGGAGTGATTCAAGTAAAACTAGCTGTTGGTTCGACTGTCAGGTCAACCATCTTTATGGTGATCGCATCGCAGGCAAATTTTAAACTGCTGTTGGGTCGAGAATGGGTCCATGGAATAGGGGCAGTTCCTTCGACTTTACATCAGCGTGTGGCCATTTGGAGGCCAGATGGTATAGTGGGGAATATTGAAGCTGACCAAAGTTATTACAAAACTGAAAGTGGTCGTAGACACTTCGACCAACATCTGGCAAATGTAGCTCCTTGCTACAAAGCAGAAGAAGTGTATTCTTCTGATGAAAGTGTGTCTAAGTATTTGAACTTAGACCCAAATTATGGTTTCATTTGGAATAAAGAAGACCCTAATGAACCATTGAACCATGAAAGTCCTCCAAAGCAGAGGACATCAGTCAAAGATGATGACCACTGAGTCAGAATACATGGCTCGAATAACGGCTAATTTGGCCGAAAACAAAGAAAGAACGGCTTTAGAAGCCGAATTAGAGAAAAATATGGCTATTGAGGCCATGTTGGTAAAAAATGAGGACAGTCCTGAAAGCGATCACCAAGCCGAACGACTTGATGGGATATACGATGATGAACCTTTAGGTTTCGAAATGGATCCATTAGGATCAGTCAAAAGAATGCAAGCTCAAGATCCCCTGGAAGAAGTCGATTTGGGTGATGGGATCATTAAAAGGCCTACATATGTGAGCACAAAGCTTGCAAGTTGTTTAAAAACCAAGTTGATTCGACTCCTAAGAGAATACAAAGATTGTTTTGCTTGGGATTATCACGAAATGCCTGGTTTGGGTCGACAGGTGGTGGAACATCGACTACCTTTAAACCCAGGTAAAAAACCTATCAAGCAGCTTCCTAGAAGATTTGCGCCAGAGGTTATGGAAAAAATCAAAGTAGAAATTGAAAGATTGCTGAGAAGCAAGTTTATTCGAACTGCGAGGTATATCGAATGGTTAGCTAATATAGTGCTTGTCATAAAGAAAAATGGTAGCCTTCGTATATGCATAGATTTCAGAGATTTAAATAAGGCTACCCCTAAAGATGAATATCCCATGCCGGTTGCTGAAATGTTAGTCGACTCTGCAGCCGGATTTGAATATCTCAGCTTATTGGATGGATATTCAGGTTATAACCAAATTTTCATAGCTGACGAAGATGTACCTAAGACGGCGTTTCGATGCCCAGGTGCTTTAGGAACTTATGAATGGGTAGTAATGCCCTTTGGTTTAAAAAATGCTGGAGCTACATACCAACGAGCCATGAATTCCATGTTTCATGATTTTATTGACAAGTTTATGCAGGTTTATATTGATGATATTGTAATAAAATCTAACTCTGAAAATGGTCACTTAGACCATCTTCGACAATCTTTTGAACGAATGAGGAAATATGGACTCAAAATGAACCCTCTAAAATGTGCTTTTGGTGTACATGCAGGGGATTTCCTGGGCTTCGTGGTTCACAAGAAAGGCATTGAGATAAACCAAAATAAGACGAAAGCAATCTTGGAGCTAAAGGCGCCAGAAACAAAGAAACAACTCCAGTCATTGTTGGGGAAGATTAATTTCTTGAGGAGATTCATCTCAAATCTAAGTGGCAAAACGAAGATATTTTCACCACTTGTGAAGCTCAAGAACCAAGATCAATTCAAATGGGAGCAAGAACATCAACAGGAATTCGACCAAATAAAATCTTATTTAACTAAGCCTCCTATTTTGTTACCCCCCAATAGGACAAAAAGTATGAAATTGTACATAGCTGCATCAGGCTCGACAATTGGGAGTATGTTAGCCCAAGAGGATGATAATGGCGTCGAAAGAGCTATATATTATCTAAGTCGAACCCTAGTAGATGTTGAAACTAGGTATAATGATATTGAAAAATTATGCTTATGCTTGTATTTCTCATGTAACAAACTTAAGCAATATATAAAGCCTGTTGATGTGTATGTGTCCTCTCATTTTGATGTTATTAAACATATGTTGTCTAAACCAATTTTGCATAGTCGAATTGGTAAGTGGGCTTTAGCGCTAACTGAATTTTCCTTAACATATATTCCTTTAAAAGCTATGAAAGGACAAGTTGTGGTTGATTTGATAGTCGACCATGGGTTAGTCGAATTGTCTGTAAATCAAGTCGAACGAACCAACTGGAAATTGTTTTTTGACGGTTCTAGTCACAAAAATGGATCAGGCATTGGAGTCTTGATTATTTCTCCCAAAGGACTTCCAACAAAGTTCCATTATAAAATGAAAGAAGTATGCTCTAACAATGAGGTCGAATATGAAGCCTTGATAACTGGTTTGAAGGCCCTAATAGATTTAGGGGCAAAACGAGTTGAGATTCGAGGTGATTCTGAGCTAATAGTTCGACAAATCAAAAAAGAGTATAAATGCATTAAAGAAAATCTAATAATGTATTATGCAATTGTGATACGCTTATTAGAAAAATTCGAACATGTTGAGATCTTGCATGTACCAAGATCTAACAATTACATTGCCAATGAATTGGCACAAAGTGCTTCTGGGTATAGAGTTTCTAAAGACAAGTTAGAAGATATGGTCGAGATCAAGAATAAAGAAACCCATGAAGTATTAGACAAGTTAGGTCAATTGTCGACGTCAAAATTCGAGGGGGTAGGTGATAATGTTGAAAGTAAAGTTGAAAGTAAAGATTTGTATGCCTTGGAAATTTTTGCCATCGACAATATGACTGATGCTGATTGGAGAAACCCATTGGTCCAATACCTAAATAATCCAGTCGGAGGAACTGATCGAAAGACTAAATATAGAGCTCTAAACTATGTGATATTAGGAAATGATTTATACAAGAAAACAGCTGAGGGTGTATTGTTGAAATGCTTGAGTGAAGCTGAAGCATATTTGGTTGTGTCAGAGGTTCATAGTGGTGTTTGTGGAGCTCATCAGTCAGGCCATAAGATGAAATGGCTGTTGTTTAGACAAGGTTTATATTGACCGACAATGCTAAAAGACTGTATTGAATATGCAAGAGGATGCCAAGAGTGCCAGAAATTTTCAGGCATTCAACATGTTCCAGCCAGTGAATTGCATGCCATTGTCAAACCTTGGCCTTTTAGAGGATAGGCTTTGGATTTAATAGGAGAAATCAAACCTGCATCTTCTAAGCAACAAAGATTCATTTTAGTAGGAATAGATTATTTTACCAAATGGATAGAGGCAATCCCACTAGTTAATGCTGATCAAGAAGCAGTGATTAGTTTCATACAAAAAAACATTATCTACAGATATGGGATTCCGGAAACTATTACTACTGATCAAGGATCAGTTTTTGTTGGTCGAAAGATGCAAGCTTTTGCAGCAGAGACAGGATTTAAATTGCTAACATCCACTCCATATTACGCTCAGGCCAATGGCCAGGTCGAAGCTGCTAATAAAGTTATTATAAATTTGATAAAGAAGCATGTGGGGAAAAAGCCAAGATATTGGCATCAAACGCTCGACCAAATCCTCTGGGCTTGTCGGACGTCACCAAAGGAAGCAATAAAGACTACCCCATTTCGTTTGACATTTGGGCATGATGCTGTATTGCCGCAGAAATTCACCTACAGTAGACAAGAATTCAACGACAAAACAGTCTCTCGTCTGACGAATACTGGAATATGATGTTAGATGAATTAGTAGAATTAGACGAAGAAAGGCTAATAGCGTTGGATAGGTTAATAAGACAAAAGGAAAAAGTAGCGAAGGCTTACAACAAGAAAGTCAAAGAGAAGACATTCATGGTAGGTAATTATGTATGGAAAGTCATCCTGCCCATGGATCAAAGGAATAAGTTATTGGGTAAATGGTCCCCAAGTTGGGAAGGACCGTTTAAAATTCTGCAAGTATTTTCAAACAACGCATATGAAATTGAAGAATTAAATTCAGATGGTCGAATTTTGAGGGTGAATGGTAAATATTTGAAAAAATATAAACCTACACTTCAAGAAATACGCATAATAGACCGAAGCTGAAATATTAGATTAAAGATGGCTATAAAAGTAGCCAACTATTACAAAAATAGTCATAAAGAAGTGGAGCGATCGAAGAGTACAATAAAAAAAAAAGAAAAAAAAAACCAAAGTCACTAAAATATCCAATATTAGTTAACCCTTCGGTCGATGTCTTTCAAGGATAGTAGAGGCAGACTTTCGGCTTCGAACATATCCATACGTCCAGTCTTGCGCATTTTCCTCACGACACCTTGCTTGAGGAATAGGTAGGATAAGAATCTTCCATAAGGAAGACAAGTCACCATTCCTTGACGAGAGGCAGTCAAAGAGACAGCCTCCACAAGTTGCTTAAAAATCAATAGAGGAAAGTTGATTTTCTTCCCCTGAAGGGCACAGGAAATGAATTCCAAGTCTTCCACCATGATGTTATTTTCATCATGGTTGCGTGGACGAAAGTTGCCCACCAAAAATTGGTGCCAAATTCTGATTACTTTGGCACAAAAGGGGTCATTGTCCATGAGATCCCTTAACATATTTGAAGTGTTCATGTTGAAAATATTGTTACCAAAAGTTTCACCGGTATTACTGCATTTCAACAAATCAGAGATTGTTGAGGGAGTGATGATGACATGAGCCCCTCGAATGTTGGAGGTGATAGTAGTCCTCCCTTCTGGATCTATGCGCAAAGATGCAAACCTCCAAAATTCAGTCAGCATACAGGGATAGATATTACCATCTAAAATTTCAGGATAAAACTCAAGTCCCTGACCAGCATAGAGAGCACGAACATTGATGTGGTTCGCATCAAACTCTTCTTCAGAAAGTTTAAATTCTTTCTTGATGCAGGATCTTATGTGGACGTTTGTTAAAGGTTGTGCCATGGTTTGAAGACAAAGATTGAAGTATAAAAATGTTTAAGATGTTATGCGTAGGGAAATGCAAAACGAAATGGAAGGAATGAGGCTATATATATAGAGAATATGTAGTTACTTCAGCAAGACAAACGTGGGAAAGGAAGTTAGAAAATCAAAGATCGTATTAAATATCTTGGAAACTGACACAAGCAAGTTGGGAACAGGTAAACAGCCCACTACCTAGTGTTTAGGTAATAATTAGTGCCTGGGAAAATGAAATGTAATCATTGCGTAATGGGAATTAACAAAAGTTGAAACCCAAGAAAGAACTGAAACGCCATCTTTTCTTTTTCCTAAAGTCAGTCGAAAGAAGTCACTTGGGGGGCAATTTGTTACCCTAGGATTTCGACTTACCAATAAATGGGCAACTGGGGCTCAAAATTGGTAATTGGGCTTCAATTTGGTAGAAAAGCCCTAAATTGGTAATTGGGCCTCAATTAAATAACTACATTGCCATTTGGGTCAAAGCGGTTCGACTAAGTAATGCTTAGTAGTCGAAGCCGTTCGACTAGAAAGATTATCAGAGGTTTCAGCGTTCGACCAAAAGTATGCGAAGACTAAGAATTTTGCTGCAGAAACTGAAGTGAAAGTCGAGAGGTATTAGAAGTTAAAAGGAGACGGTTTTCAGCAGTTACAAGAGACGCGTGGAGGCCTTATACATCGAAGATGCTGCATGTCGAAGACACGTGTCGGCTGATGACAGTCAACCGTTAGTAGTAGTTATCTTATTTTTACTATTTAAGCAAGTTCAATAGGAACAGTTTAGGGGTCCGCATTTTCTACATAAACACAAGTAAACTCAAATCTCTGTGCAATAATGAGAAAAGAGTGCAACTTTGGAATGTACGTATGCGTACCAGTTTAATTAATGCAATCATTTCACGTTATATTTCATCTTTCGGTGCACATTTACTGCCTTTTTATTGCTTTGATTTACTTTAAAGTCTTTAATTTCAGTGTTTTACTTTTACTTTAAAGTCACTGTTGCATTCAATACAAACCAGATACACATAATATAACAAAATAAAGCAATTAGTCCTGGAGTATTCTAGTTGATTCCGCAAAAGTAACCTTTAAAAAGGAAACTAGCGCTTGTTTACCATTTTTCTGGGTAAACACTACCCCAAGTAAGAAATTATCTGTTCCAAATTTGGAAAATATTTTTTCTGCACTGGCAATCTATCGCAAGGGATTTTTGTCAAGCTTCTTTAAGTTCCAAGATTTCATTATTTTGAGAAAATGTTATCAAGAAAAATATTTTTATAAGAAATATATATAGTGGTGGATGTAGATAGTTTGATATGGATTGATGTCTTGACAATATCTTGAGCGTTGCTCCTTTAAGAATGTAGGATACAGATTTTTTGTTGTAGCAGTGTAACATGTTTCCTCGATTTTTAAAAACAACAGAGGTGAAATATATTTTATATTTTCAATAGAAAAATAAAATAAAATAAGTAAGCCCCTCGGTTTTAGAATAAAACCGAGGTGAATGATATCTATTTTTAAAAAAATATTACATTGTTTACACAAAATATTTATAAAAAAACAAATTCATCATCATCGCCGCAATTTCAGATTTCGTTGTATATATCTTTTCAAAGGTTGAACAACCTTATTTGTTTAACTTAGAAGCGTAGATGATTTTCTGCATTTACAAAATATTAAAGGGAACTTTTCAAACACTCTTTAACATATCTTTAACAGAGAGTTGTTCTAAGAATACAACGTCATCACCATTATGTGAGATAGATTGCAAGGGCAGAAAAAAATATTTTGTTCAAGGGTAGAAGAACATTGAAGATTTTTGTTGTCTTGCAATTCATCCCAAAGAATAATGCTTAGTAGTTTGGGGCGTCAACATATAAGTTAGGATTAGGGTAAAATCTGTTTAACAAGTGTTTTTATTATAAAAAGCGATTATGTTATCCCTCGGTTCATAAGAAAACCGGAGGGTTAGATGACTTAGTATTCACTTATACACAAATAAAAAATAAGCATCCATAAAGTGGGATTCGAAGCGTGTCCTGATTTGTTTTACCCTTCGATTTTATTAGAAACCGAGGGAATATGTTGTTTTTATTTTTATAAAAAAAATAAAACATGGCGCACCTTGACATAATACTTCGATTTATTCTAGATCAGTTAAATGTTTCGTCATAAAAAGTATTATTTGTTGTAGTGTCGACCAACTAACTTTTATATA
Organism: Vicia villosa; assembly: GCF_029867415.1. Lineage (NCBI taxonomy): Eukaryota > Viridiplantae > Streptophyta > Magnoliopsida > Fabales > Fabaceae > Vicia > Vicia villosa. Next base: position 145,299,499 of record NC_081180.1, read on the forward strand.
TATATATATATATATATATATATATATATATATATATATATATATATATATATATATATATATATATATATATATATATATATATATATATATATATATATATAGGGCATATCATATGAGAATGACATATTTATATGAGAATGAATCTGAACCATTGAATTTTAAAATAAATGGTGGAGATTATGGCTGAATCTTTTTTTTTCTCTCCTACAAAAAAAGATTCACCCATAATCTCCACCCTTTATTTTAAAATTCAATGGTTCAGATTCATTCTCACATCCTCATATAAATATGTCATTCTCATATGATACGCCCTATATATATATATATATATATATATATATATATATATATATATATATATATATATATATATATATATATATATATATATATATATATATATATATATATATATATATATATATATATATATATATTAGAAAAGAACTTTGCATCATAATATTAGTTGATAATTAGTGATGTACACTCAAAATCGTCAACATTCTCATATAAGCGTAGTTAGTTAAATTGCAAATCAATTATCCAATCAACATCTCAAATTTACATCCAATGAAAATGCAGTATTACTTAAAAGAGAAAGAGATATTTATTGTCAAAATATTTAGAGTTCGTTAAATATCAAACATACAAAAAAATGTGAATGAAAGAATGTTTGTAAGGGAAAAAAGCACCTACGACACAACTGCTATGAGCTGTGAAAACTTAAACATTTACTGTTCAAGCCTAATTAATAGTTTATTGGTAAGGTTGGTAATGGTAGTATTATGAACAACTTGTTTGCATGGTGGATGAGTTAATGAATTGGATCGGGACTTGATGGCTTTGATGGCCCACGTGGAAGGAATTGCAGCAAAAGCCCGTCAAATTCTCTCGAAATATGTTGATCTTGCAAAGGTCTACAGCCAGTTCCAAGATGAGAAGAAATGACCAGAACAAAGAAAATGATGACTAGAATATTAAAAAGTATCCTCCTGTTATTGTAAGAGAAAGCTATTCCCATGTTTTCTTTAATTTGTACTAATGTATTACTTTGAACAATCTAATAATATATTTAATTGGAATGTACTATAAGTTTTATTTGTTTTGAGGTTTGAATGTGGAATGGTATGTTATGGAACTTACAAACATATATATAGAAAAAGAAGAGTAGAAAGCTTTCACAGACTCAAGTAGTGGTTTTTGAAATTCGTTTAGCTTGACTAAGTAATTTGTGTTGGTTTGAACTTGAAAGTTGAAAATTGAACGAATCAAACTTCTTGAGCACCACACTAAACACGAAAACGAGTATTAATAATAATAATTAAATATATATTCAAGCCTGATTTATGTGTTATTATTGTGGAAAAGTGGTATAACATATTTATATAATGCACACTGCACAATCTTGATTGTTCGAAGACTAAGTCATACAGGTGAAGAAAACGGAAATTGAAATAATTTATTATTTACGTTTGAAAACGAAGCCTTTTCTTCATTTGAAAAGTACTATTTGTGAAATGACACAAGGTCAAAATGATCGATATCATGCTCATTCTTGTTATATATTAATGCATGCATGTTAATCACACAGAGCTAACACCAGTAGCATGCATTTCTTGCATTCAAAATATATATGGTCTACACAATTTTACAGATTTATAATTAAATATAAATTATATTTAAATTACAATTTAATCATAATAATATTTATAAAATTTTATTTAATACAATTTAATCGTGATAAATTTGAAGTTTTACCGTAGTCCAACTTTAATGAACTACTACAAATTAGCGTTAAAACTTAATGTGTAATAAAATGTGAGTATAATTTAACAAACCTAAGATGTAATAATATATAAGCAAACATTAAATTTTATAATAATTAATTAAAAATATCTAAAATGTTTTTCATAATTAATAACTTCTTTTTTATTCGCTTAAATAATTGTTATTTATATAATTAAATTGAAATTCTAAATTATGTATTTATAAATAAATGTTGCTGCTAGGATTTGAACTCTTGATCAACAGTTTTTTTAACTCAGCTAACAAGTGTCAACTGAGCTACCCTATCTATCCCCTGTAAAAGAGATGGCTCAAGTGGACTAGACTCACCAAGAATTGTGGACTGGAGGTGCAACGGCCCGTGATTTCTCCACTATCAAGAGTAAGAAGTGTTCGCTGCTTTAACTACTAGAAAATTCGCTTTTAGTGACCGAATTAGAGACCGAAAATGCTTAGAAATCGGTCACTAAAACGTTTAGCGACCGATTTAGTGACCATTATTTTTCGGTTGAAAAAGTGCTGGTCGCTAAGCATTTGCGACGAATTTAGTGACCGAAATTTAGAGACCGAATTTGTGACCGAATTCTGTGACCGATTTTAGTGTTCTTTTTCATAAAATAAAAAAAAAATTTGATACCTAGGAATTGAACTTGTGACCTCCGCATATTTTAAGAAGAACTTACCACTACACCACTTTACATCTATTGTTATATTTTATATTTAAACATATATACATATAGTTTTTCACAAATATATTATATGTTAAAACAATAAAAAATATGAAAATTTTATTAAAATTAAAAATTGAAAGAGAATTAAAATCTTTAAAAAAATGTAAAGGAAATAATAATATAATAAAGAGGATTAAAAATAAAAAAACAAAACAAAAAATATTAGTGACCGAAATTTCGGTCTCTAATTTATATATATAAATTAAATTGCATAAAAAAAAATGTTGTGACCGATTTAGTGACCTTTTAAAATTTGCTCATGAATATCAAATTTTGGTGGCTAATTCGGTCAGTACAGTGACTGAAATTTCGGTCACTAAATTTTGGTCTCTAAATCGGTGGCTGATGTATTTTAGTGACCGATTTAGTGACCTATTAAAATTGGCTCATGAATATCATATTTCGGTAGCTAACTCGGTCACTACAGTGACCAAAATTTTTTGGTCACTAAATCGGTCACTAAAAGCGAATTTTCTAGTAATTTGTGAAACCAACCTCACGCTTTGCCCTCTTGTTTAAGACACACAAGACCCATGCCTCAGCACAAGTCCCATGGGTCAACTCGCAATTTGGAGTGGATAGTTAAGAAAACACCAAAGTTTTATTATCTTAATTTTTTTAAACTAACCCAAATTTATCAACCAAAAAAAGTGACTTTAGATTCTTATTTAAAAAATGGAGACTTCACCAAAGTAGACAACACAATATTTAACTTTAGCATATTTCAAAAATAAAAAAGACAAAGTCAAAGTCAAAATCCAACATGGTAAATACAAGTTTTTGAAAGTGTAGTCGTGCATATTATATACAAATTATATTTGAGTAAATGTATAAATTACGACAATTTGACAAATTTTCAAACTTCAACACCACTCAAGTAACAGAGAAAAAATTGACCGTTTGTTTCCTAAGATTATGTTTGGATACAATAAAAAGAACGGAGCGTAATGGAATGGAGCGGGATGAAACAGAGCGGAACGAAACGAAACAGAATAGAATAAATATGTCATTCCATTGTTTGGATAATTCATGATGGAATAAACCAATTTTGTCATTCTGCCCAAACCGGAGGGTACAAAAAATGATGGAAAGTGATGGAATAGGATGTAATGCATTCCATCCGATACCGCTCCATTCCATCTGTTTTTAATCAATCCAAACGATAGAACATAACCTTATTCCATTACATTCCACTCCATTTCATCTTATTCCATCAATCCAAACACACTCTAAGGGAACAAATTTAAAACTAATTGAAAAAAATAATATCTTAAAAATTATACATCTATTTTAATAAAAGTATAAATTTAATTTTTTTTTTCAAGACAAAATTTTTATAAGTGAATTTTTTAACTTGTGCTCATGACACAAGTTAGCATTACCCAAAAAGTATTACTTTATATATTCTATGCCGTCTTAGTTCATCAAAGTAAAATGTCACAAAAAATTTTAGATTTCGGAGATGCATCGTTTTAGTGAGTGAGTTATTCCATTTTGCTCAAAAATGTGTTTGGAGATGCATCTCTATAATAATTCTTGATTCAAAACTCAGTATTTTACGTTCAATGAGTTTCACGGAGATGCAATTTCAGAAGGATTTTAATTAGCTCGTGAGCAAGATTCAAGTGCGCCATTTTTTCAAGCTTCAATATTACTTCTACCTCATTATAATTAATCTTATTACATTTCATTCACTTCATTCAAGCTATCGAACAACAACTCTCAATCGATAAGTTTCTCATTTCCTTTCTATTTTTGAGTTGTGATGCATGTATTAGGTAAAAGAGGTTGTTTATAATGCGTTACTTTGTAGTTACATTCATAATAGGTAGTTTGTATATACATGCATTCACATTTGTTGGTGTTTAGAAAATTTTATGCAGTTCATGCAATCACACAATTTTACGGAGATGCATCTCTGGATTTGACCTTTCCTATTTTACAGAGATGCATCTCCAAATTTTACTTGCTATGATTTTGATATGATTTTCTAGTTTGCATTATAGGAACAATGGCTGAAAACCAGGACATATTGAGGCACGATCGTGGACTACATCGAGGATTGAATATATGACTGCGCCTTTGCTCCGTAAAGAGATAATCACGTGATAGAGTCGTTCCGGATATTATTGACCACGCTATAGAAAATGACATATGCTTTAACCCGTACGATGATCATCATTAGATGCATCCCTTGAACGACATAGTCTTATACTCTAGAGAGTTGGCTTGTGGGTCGCGGCTGATGTATCTATATATGCCTAAGCGGGCCAGTTCGGGTTTCTTTAGATTATTCCAATACCTCCTTCTATTTATGCTCCTCCAACAGTACTCTATAGAGATCTTGATGCCATACTCGATGGTTTCTATAATTATCTAGTACCATATGAGGCATACAGTGTGCCAGCTCCGGATCCACAGGCTTATACACAAGGTTACATCCAATAGTTCTATCGAGTGTCACATCCTTACATGAAACTAGATACCGCAGGAACACCACCTAGACCAGCTCATCAAGATACATTGGAAGACAAGCGGGCTAGGGATGACCACGCCCAAAACATGGTGTTGGTCTGCCAACATATTGCAACGATTGCGAGAGATGCCATAGAGAAGGGAGATTTTAAGGAAGTTAGTTATGGTATGGCCGTCGTGCAGGCCATCTTACTAAAGGCACAAAATTCCTTGGGGGTACAGGCGGCAGAAGAGAAACATGGACAGTTAAATATACACAATAGTTTATTTTTATTTTATTTTGGTAACAGTTGTATTTTTGAACAAATTATGTATCGAGGTAACATTTTTGATGAGTTGATTAATGTTTGAATTTGTATTATTGCTTAAATTTATATATGACATTATAGAATTGTATTAGTATAGTTACCATGGTGTTAATATATCCTTAGTGTAAATGGCCTAAAGATATCATTTTGTGACACTTGCTTCCAAGGCAAAAACTCTCAAATATTTTTAAGGGATATTCCAGAGATGCATATACAGAATCACCCCTAAAAAATTACGGAGATGTATTTGCAAACCCATTTTTCGAAAAATTTGGGGTGGATGGCTCACTTGTGAAGCATAGAGTGCTTTGAAGGGTAAATCCAAAGATGCTTCTCCGTACTTCTTCGGGGGTGATTCGGTAGATGCATCTTTGAATTTTTTTTTGACAAATATGGGGTGGAGCTCACTTATGAAAGGATGTGTGCATTTAGCGTGCGTCTAAAGATGCATCTCCAAAATATGAAAAGAGCGAATTCGTGTTTCAGTGTGTTCACCCTCACCTCATGGTGTGGATAAAGTAATTCCATGTGGAAATGGACACATGAGCTTAGTTTAATAAGAAATTTCGGTGGGTGGACCCAACACACATTAGGGATCACGCCACCCATCATTGTTATATAAATTGAAATAAGAATATTGTTATAAATAAAAATCAATCTTCATTGGTGGTTTGGTTTTGTCTCCCAACTTCAACCATCCATATTTCATAATATTTTGTACTATATCCCTAAAAAGGACACATTGAGAGGTTTTATGACCAAGAAAGTTATGATACTTACAAAAATCTTTTTCTTTTTTTGTTCTAATGGTGGTGTCTTTAGGCCTTTTGACACTATGATTTGACTATCCAACCAAAAGATAAAAAATTTCATCATATTTAGTTACATCAAACATGTAAGTCTTTGTAATGAATTTTTCATTTTTAGTAGGTTTGACAAGATTTTTTCCATTAGAGGGTCTTAGGACCTTACAAACATATGGAATACCTGGCTGCAACTCTGCTAAGTTAATATCATTTTCTTCAACATATTCATATACTATATCTAATTCTTGATTGTTATTGTCTATTTCTACATAAGTAATCTTTTCTTTTTTATGATATTTATTCGAACCAGCATTTTCATCTTCCAGTCATTCAACTTGCCTAACCTTATCTGCTAACTAGGCCATATCCCTTAGGTATTAGATATCTAACGTCTTCCTAATGGAATAGTCTAAACCTCCTGCAGCCATTTCGACTAACTCATATTCAGGCACTTGAGTGAAGTATCTCGACTTTATTATCCTAAATATGCTGAGATAATCATCTACTGATTCAGCCAATTTTCATTTCACACTGGCTAATTCATTCAGGCTGATCTTCAAATGACTCATGTAAAACTGTTCATGGAACACACTTTCCAATTGATTCCAAATACATATAGAATTTTAAGGGCGGTGAATGTGAAATCATTTTTGGTCAGCGAATTAGAGAAGTAACAAAGCGTACTCAGACAAGGAAGAAACAAAATTAGGCCTATAGAGACCAACATTAAGGCCATTTTGGGCTAAGATCTATTCGACCACATTGGCTATGTTATTTTATCCCCCAAAATTATTTTGTTAGACATTTCTAACTACTTGGTCTCCATCCTAGTTCCTATTGACCAACACTACTTCTGGGCTATTTCGACCTAAGTCTCCTTCGACTACCTTAGGCATAGGTTGTTCATCGGGTTGAGGCATAACTTGTTGTGACACTTGGTTATTAGGAACTGGCTGAATAGGCGCTTGGGGAGCAACAAAGAAATCAGTCATTCAACCCATTTGATGCGCCAATTATTGGTAAGTATGATTTATGTTTTGGATCAAAGGATTAAACACAATACAAATATTCGTAAGCATGTTCACCATATCATGGTTACTTTCATCCATTTGTAGCCTTTTAGATAAGTGGGAACTCGTAGTTAACAATGGCATAACTTGAGGGATATATCGTAACCCTCCTTGAGGTTCTACCATTTGACTAGGATTCCTTATAACATATTCTGATGCTATGTACGGATTAAGAGGAGATGCATTAGTCATTGCATTATATGTATATGCATTAGTTTGCAGGCCTGTCATCGTTGCAGTTTGCATGCCATATGTATATTCCCTAATACTAGGGGGTAACATAAAGCTTGGGAGAAAAGAAGGCTTATGATATCCTATAGCAGTTTGTGTAACCTTGGGAGTAGTTGGAATATTCGTTGCTTGTGGTGGGGGAACCACCACTTCTAGTAATGTCGTCGAAACTGACATTTGGCTTATAACATAAGCGGTTACTCTAAAACACGTTGAAGTTCTTGCACCACCAACTATCGTTTTGATTGGTTGCTCTTCTACATTAGGAACATCGTTAAGGGGAAGAGAAATTTTTTTTGGACGAACCATCTCAACAAGATTTTTACCACTCCTCAGACGCATAAACACCCAAAAATTGAAAACATTTTATGTATGAAGAACAAAATAAACAACAAAGCACAACACTTTTCTGCAAAAGTTTAAGTTTCTTGCAAAAAAGGGTCTCACTAGGCATGCCAATTTGCTTACTGGTTTTTGCAGTAAATCAAATCACAAGTTTTAGTTACTTAATGGATTAAACACGAAAATTTCCTATGCAAAATTTGTGCAGAACGTTTGAGAAAGTATATGTTTGCGCTTGAATATTCAATGTTTGAATATGGATAATTGAGTATAAATTTCAATAAGAACAAAATGCAGAATCGTCTGAAGAAATAAAGTAAACAAAGAAAACAAGAAAAGTAATGAAATAAATGCTTTGATTAAATAATTAGAAAAGGGGCGCAAATTCCTACATGTTTCCTCACAAACTTTTCTCTCTCTGTGACTTGGATACTCGAGTTCTATAGGAAATACTAAGAAAATTTATGAACCTTTATTACACAAATGAAATCGATTTATATACTACATAACATTAACCGTCGATAACGATTACTTCTCTAGAACTCGACACGTATCCTATTATGTGGGTTTCTGTTTTTGATTTCTTTCCATGTGTTTTCAGTTCTTGAACTACTACAAACCGCTAACAATATTGAAAACTTCCCCTAAACTTCATGAATACCTTTATTGAAAACATCTTCCGTCCTTCTAGTTATTTCTGTCGAGAATCAATTATTTTCCCATCGAATATGCCAAATCATTGCAAGTCTTTTCAAGATTCTGAATTTTTTTTAAAGAGAGAGAGAGAGAGATAGAGAGTGACCCTAATCGTGTGGATCTGTTCTTGAGATTCCTCCATCTTAATCTTGTGGATCTACTCCTAAAACTCCTCCAAACTAGGCGTAGTGGGTCTTTAGGTCATCTAATTCTTGGACTCAAGAATACACTAAGTCCCAAAACACCTGATAGGAGATTCGAACTCACCACCTTAGTTAAAATGATCACTATGTCAAAAACTTATAACCTGGTCATCTTGTGCTTAGCATTTTCACACATTTCTTAAACTTTCATGACGAGAATTGATATTTAAATTCTCAAGCTAACAATACCCCTAAAGATCTCAGGAATGTCACGCTTAATGAATATGAAACTCATGCCATTAGAGTGATCCCACTTCTCATAATCCTTATTGTATTCATAGGTACTAGATTCCATAAGAGAAGCTGGTTGCTGCATCCTTAATTCAATGTCAAGATCCATGTAGCCAAGAACAATTTCTCTGTTCTCTTTCCAGCCCGTGAAATTTACCCATATTAAGGATCTGAACTAAATTCAAATCACTAGATATTAAAGCAATTGTACTTGAAAAATAGAACAAAGTAAATACTATAAATATACTAAAAAAAAATTAAAATTAATCATCAATATGTTCAAATTATGGCATAACCTATCTCAAGATACCTAGTGCACCATCAATATCAAGTCTATGGACAATAATATTAACTGATAATGATACTCTTGTTGTAATGGTCAAACATTGACAAAAAAACATGTCAAATAATAAATTATTCTTTGGATTGATTTATTGTACACATGTGAGACCTTATCACATGTTTACCATCAAAAGCGCGTAAGAAATTCGACCAAACATAATGGTTCTTTGGGCCAATTAATACTCGCAAGGATAAACACACACATAAAAGAAAAACACACCACTACAAAAAACACATCTAACGTCGGACGCGAAATGCGTTTGATGTCAGATACAGAAGCGAGGTAACGTAGGTCGTCATGAAAAGCTACCCCTTATCACCTTGCTTATTAAAACGTGTCGGATAAAGATAACTGTAAGTGGGTTTGATTCCCAACATCAAAAATTTTTTTATTTTTATAACTGGATGGAAAACCATAACAACATGAATAGTAATGGAGAACAACAACAACAAGAACAAAATTAACGACAACAAGAATAACATCAATGACACCATTCATTGAGAACCTACAATTTAAACATAACTACATCAAATTATGTGTAAGAAGGAGTGGAAGGAATATCAAAGAAGGGAAAAAGAAATTTGAAAATACAAAGAGATGTAATCTTTCAACAGCTCAAGGTAGCTAGTCTACCAGAAAATCTTTCCAACTTCCAAGATAAAAAAACATGGAGAATTAAAGAAGCAATAATTAGAAGGAATTACTAGTACTTGACATGCATGGAATCTTTTGGCTTTTAGACTTTCAAAGATCAAAGAAGAGGAAGAATCAGAAGAATCAATATAAAAGCGAAAGAACTTCATCCAGAGAAATCAGAGAAGAGGAAAAAACAAAATGAGTACTTCTGTTGAAACTTTATCTAAAAAAATCAAAGAAGAGGTACAAGTAATGAAAGAACCAAAACAGAAACTGAGTACTTCATCTAATGCTGGTAGAACAGAAGCTGATGTGGATATAGAGATCCAAGTCATTGAAAGAGACCATGTTGCTATCGAACCTTTGAGATCCAGGAGAGTTATCAAGAAGAGGAGATTGAGAAGAAGAAAGGTGAAAAGGTCAGTCATCATAGATTATGATTATGATTATGATGATGATGAAGCAGATTAAAGTGGGTCAAACTTTCTGTCAGCCAGAGGATTTAAATATGATTAATAAAAAAAATGAACTTTTTGTAATTTTACTTAATGGAATTTTTATTCTATGGTTTCTTATCTGTCAGCTCAAGTTTACAACTAATTTAGGGGTTTTATTCTATGGTTTCATACATACTAATCTATCTGATTTCATCATATACTAAATATGAATAAAACTAAAACAAAAATAAAGGAAATGCTTCATATATAAAAATTATAACTTACAGTAAATTATCTTGGAGAGGTCCAAGTCTTCCCATATTCATTAATTCTTGAGGTAGTTTGTATGTTAACCATCCAAAACACGAAAACCAAAACCTAAAACAACCCAAAGTAATGTTTCTCAATAATAACAATATGCAAGAACAATAGTAATGGAGAACAACAAAAACAACAAGAACAACCGTAATGGAGAATAACAACAACAAGAACAACAAGAACAACAAGAACAACAGTAATGGAGAACAACAAGAACAATAGTAATGGAGAACAATAACAACAACAACAAGAACAACAGTAATGGAGTACAACAATAACAACAAGAAGAAGAACAATATTAACACACGGTGAGAGAGTTTTTTCGTTCGCTATGACTCCTTGGAGAAGAAGTGTTTTTCATTAGGGCTCGAAATTGATTTAGGTAGACACTTAAGGAATTAAAAAGATAAAGAGTATTTATCTCGAATAATCTAAATAACCGAGGTAACAAACCATCTCGTAAAATCTAAAAAAAATAAAGGCACCTTTTTGGTTACAAAAAAATAGGGAGTTTTTATCTCGATTTTATAGAAACCGAGGTAACATATCCGTCGTAAAATCTAAAAAAAATAAAAGCGCCTTTTTGGTTCCATATAAAACATTAAATAAAAAGAGATGGGAATTGAACCCCAAACCCTGAGCATATATTTATGTCAGATTTTATTTAAATACGAGGCAAATGATTTATTATAATTATATTTTAACTAAAACAAGGCGCTCCGGTCACATATACCTGCGATTTTTTATCTTACGTGGTGAAAGTTTTGTCATAAAAAGCGTTATTGTTGTAGTGACATTTAACGTTTCTTATAAGCGATCTCCAAATAAAAAGGTCACTTTGGTGACACTTTATTTTAATTGACTCATTCAAATGTTAAATTTTGAATAAAATTATAAACCGTATCCAAAACTTTAACAAAGTTAATGGATGAAACAACTAAGAGGCATGACCATGTAAACCGGAACGACATGCCCGTGTTCCAATCCATTATGTGAAGCACAATAAAACATTATATATTTGAATTTTACAAAAGGACGGAAAAATAAAACGCAACATCAAACCAGACAGGGTGACGGTTTAGCCGTCACACCAAAATAGAATCAAACCAAAAATGAAGAGAAAGATTTCATGGAACATGACCCGATATGTGAAATTACAAATGTATAATGATTGAAATTTTGATTCTAGAATGCTATTGTTATGGGCATGACACTAAATGATTTTTGTTGTGAAAAGGATGTCTCTAGCAAAGTATAATAGGGAACACAATGAAAAAGAAAAGATGATAAACAAGAAGAACAACAATGATTGGTTATAACTGCTATTCTTTTCTTTCTCTTTCAATTAAGATTACAAGTTATAAGAATAACAAATAACCCTCTCACCCTAAATTAGGATTTGCAGTATGCAATGATGAGAGGCTAGTATGCTATTTATAATAAACCAAACATACTAAACTAATTGGCTTTTTCACAAATACCCATTATAAGCTAACTTAAACAATTGGACATTACAAACAGGTCCAATTCAAAATACTAACAACCCCATCATTTTGACATCCATATACTAGAATACACTTCGACTATAGTATGTAGGTATTCAACATATTCTATGTCAAAACAAGAAGCTACTCTTCGACCCACTAGAGTTTGACCCAATTCTCACAAATCTCCACCTTGGGTCAAACTCTATAACATCAAAGAACAAACTAGCTTTCTTCATGCAGCTTTATCAACTGCATACAGTAGGAAAACTTGCAACTTTGCAATGTCTTGGTGATCATATCAGCAGCATTGTGATTTGTCGAGACCTTCAGTACTTGGACTTCTCCATGCTCGATTACCCCTCTAACGAAATGCAACCTCACATCGATGTGCTTAGTTCTCTCATGATATGCTAAGTTCTCCGATAGGTGTATAGCAATTTGACTATCACATTTAACACTGATACCTCGACCTTGAAGTTTCATCTCCTTAGAAAAACCTTCAAGCAACAATGCTTATTTCACAGTTTCAGTTAGGGAAATATACTCTGCCTCACTGGTTGATAAAGCAATAACCTTCTGAAGTGTTGCTTTCCAACTAATTGTTGTGCCAAACATAGTGAAAACATATCCAGAAATAGATTTTCTGGAATCCATACAACCTGCATAGTCAGAGTTGACATATCCTTCGATTACTGCTTTACTGTCTTCATCTAGGGCTCCACCATAAATTAGGAATCTATTTCGAGACCCATTTATGTACCTTAGAATCCACTTCAATGCTTGCCAGTGAACCTTTCCAAGATCCTCCATGTACGTGCTTACAAGACAGTGCATATGCTATGTCGGGTCTAGTACAGACCGTAGCACACATCAAATTAAAGAACCAACTATATTAGCATATGGAATGCTATTCATATAAGCTCTTTCGACATCAATACTGGGACACAAATCTATCCTCAACTTGAATTGAGGGCTTGTCGAAGTCACAACAGGCTTTGAATTCGACATACTAAACTTGTCGAGAATCTTCTGTAGGTATGCCTATTGAGATAAGCATAATCTCGATTGCTTTCTATCTCTTCGGATGTCAATCCCAAGAATCCTAGATGCAACTCCCATATCCTTCATATTGAACTCCTTATTGAGTTCAACCTTCACCCTCATTACATCTTTGACATTGTTGCTTGTTGTTGAAAGTATTTGTGGGTAAATATTTTCGGTAATATATCGTATCCACATGGATTGGTTAATATCACTGCCGTTCTATAGTTAATTATTTTGAGTTAGAAAAAGTAATTGGATTTGTTTTATGATTATGATACTATCAAATTTAAACAGTAATTTAAATGCAAATAATGAACGTTTGTTAACGATTAAGGAGATGTGTTGAGCTTTAGGGTTCATCAACCTATTCCTATACAACTTCTCAATTAATTCACAATTGAACAATCATTTGAATTACTATCTTCACTTATCCTCAAATATGATTCCATGTCTGCAAATCAAATTAGATAAACTTTTACCGGTATGAGATTCGATCTCTCCAAATATCAATATCGATAATAGTAATAAGGAACGATAATTATGAAAACTCAATCACAATTCCATCTCTGCAAATTGAGATTGAATCAATATAGTAACCTAGGGCAAAAGTCAAAATCCTTTCTTTCGATCAAAGATTCAACAATGGTGTAAAATAAAAACAAGATTTCTTATTGATAATAAACTCAAACAATTGTTCATAGGATATAATTAATGGCATTGTATATTCATAGGTTAACTACTACCTTAACTCAACAAGAGGAATTTAGCTCTCCATAGACATGAAGAACACACAAGAATTAATGGAGGGATTCATCTTCATCAATGGAAGGTCTTCGATTGGTAAAGAATTGGCCTTCAATTGTTGTTCTTGACTGCAAACTCAGAATGCTCTCCTAATTTCGCTCACAAAATATCTCTCTTTCACTTGGAAGCTAGGGCTTCTATTTATAAGTTTTGGGCTTTTAACGCCGAGGCCGCGGCGCGGCAACAGAGGTGCGCGGCGCGATCAAAAACAGAGACTTTGGCGCGGCGCTGGCTAGAACTCCCGCGGCGCGCCCTTGTCAAACTTCATCTTTTTGCTTTGCCTTTGAGACTTCCAGCTTCCTTTCCTCTTCATGTTTTCCTAAAGCTCTAGTTCAGCTCTAAACCTGCATCAATAATACCCACAAATGATTCGATTTGCTTTACACATGAACTAGACCTTTTCAGTTCAATTCTCACTAAAAACCTATGGATCTATCACAATTTGCATTAGTTTAGAGAAGAAATCACTTATATTAACACATGAATTTACCATTAATTTACTCCTAACAAACTCTCCCCAACTTAGAGCTTTGTTTGTCCCTAAACAAAATTACTTATCTCCAACAAAACATACCAGCAGTCATGCAACAAGTTTTTCAAAAAGGTTTCTCAAGTGGTTCAATTTAGTAACCAAGTCAAAATACTTCTCCTCTTCCTGCAAACTCAGAACATACACATGAAACAAATTTTGAAAGCAAATTACCTCCAGAAGTTCAAAACACTACACAATTGTAATTGAATCAGCACTAATCACTCTCATCAAAAAGTATGATGAATAAAAGAGGGGTTAAACACTCATCCAAACAATTAAATCAACAAAGATCCATATCATACGTTCACCAAATTGTTAGCATCAAGTCTTGTGGAATCTGAGAATCAGAAGGTCTTTCTAGGGTTGTAATGTGGTTTAGATTCAAAGAAAAGAAGATAATCAAGGGTTGTTCCTAATCTAGGGAAGCATCCAAATCATAACTCATTCATTCTTCTCTATAACTTTAATTCTCTCACCCGTTCATCTTCTTTCATTCGTAGCTCAGTTTTTCTTTTTCTCTTTTTTTTTCAACAACTATTAGATTCAAACGTTGTTCTTCTTTCTTTTGTCCTTCACCGGTTACCACTTGTACTTACTTTTCTTTGGATTGTGATTCTCCCCAACTTGGAGATCAACCTGTACTTAGATTATGTGAATGCTCCCCTACTTTCTAAGAAAGGTCAAAGAGAAAACACATCACCAAATTTTATGGTTGATGGTTCGAAACAAAACTTTTTATTAAGATCAAAACTCACCAGGTATTTTCCTTGGTGCATATTATGATGCTTATCTTGACCTCAGGCTCAAAGAATGGTTAGTAAAGGATCACACTCTCACAGAAGAAAATAAGTTTTCCGTTGGAATTGGCTTAAAGAAACTCTCAGATTCAAACAAGTGCCTAAATCACTTTCACAGATTTCCACAAACGATGCAACAAACGGTTTAGCATGATACAAACAAGTAAAAACAATTGATGGTCTCCTGCATATAGTAAACAATGGAAGGCTTTCCTCACAATGGTTAAGGCTAAGCCGATCCAATAAAATAGTGTACCATAAAGAACTTCTGTTAAGAATTTACTAACACCTAAATTTCATGCACACATTAGGAGTTTGAGTTCAAAAATCCAAACCTGCTTTGTCACTTTATTGAAAAAGTAAGTGAACTAAAAAAATTTCAAAAATTTTCACTTCACTCACTACCACTTTCACGCATGTTGCTCCGTTGTTGGTGCTTTGCTTGAGATTCTCATTCTGTTGTGGGACTACTTACTCTAAATTGAAATGGATAGAAAAGAAACAACTAATTGCAATACTTAACATAAACTTTAAAGAAATAAACAAGTCATAGTGACCCTAAGGTTCACCAGAGTACAGGTCAGATAAAAATAAATAAAACAGTAGCAGTATTATCATCTCATCAGTTACCAGAAATAAACTATTTTCACTCCTCTCTAACATCACCTCACACAAACATCGAATCAATATCGGCATCAATGTCTTCATCCTCTTGCTCTGGGTTATTATTCCCAGCGCCACCTGCACCTGCATCACCTGCACCTGCATCCCCCCCAACAGGAAAAGGGTTGGTCTCCGGCCAACCAAAGTAGGTGAAATAGCTTTCCCGGGTTGGGAAAGTTCTCTCTTCAGGGGCAACAGATAGGTTCCTAAATTGCTGCTGCATGGCATCGTGCAGGAAAATCTGGGACCTCTTATTCGCTTTAAACATAGCCGAATAATAGTGATGAGCCACTAGAGGATCAAAAGGGGCTGCACCACTATTAGGTGGTGCTGCAGAGACAGAAGGTCCAGCTTGAGAGGTGGCTGCTGATTGATCCCTGTAATATGGCTTTGCACAGAACCTGTCAATTAAAACATCATCAATGAAAGTGTTAATCACATGGTGTCCCTGTCCTGAAATTTCTACCCCTGCCTCTTTGCATAATCCCATAATCAAGCCGGGTAGGGGTAGCACACATTTGGCATTAATGCCATGCTGTGTGTCACTCAATGCAGCTCGACGCAGTTCATTCGAGAGAATGAAGGCAACATCAACAGTGTTCTCGGTCATGATGGCGGTTATCAAGAATGCCACATCGAGCGGAACCGTGGTAACATGTGTCCTTGGCCTGATGTTGTACAGGATCACAGATAAAATGCCCCTTGCATTGATGCTCAAATCCTTCCTGTTGTAGTGGGTTGGATTTCCTTGCCGGCTAAGTTCTGGTCCTCTCCCTAGAATACAAATTGTTTCAGACATCAGCTCCACAAGATTTGCGCAGTTAGTTACATTTTGCCTGTAGAAACACCTCTCATTCTCCGTCAATTGGAGGGGTTCTCCTAAAAAGTCACTGATTGAAGCTCTATCAAATTCCACAGTTTTTCCTCTTACATAGGATTGATATATGTAGGCTACTGATTCATCGGTGGTTTTGATAGCGTTTGCATAGAATTCCTTTACTATGTCATAGTCAATGACGGTGTGTGGTTCAAACACACGTTTCCAGTTCCTATTCTCAAGATAATCCCACATAGTAGCATAAGGACCTTGTCGCGGGGAAAAATCGTTGTTTTTTTTCGGGATGAGACACCTGATGCCTTCTTTGGGCTCGAGTGCTCAAAAAAATGATTTTTCTTTTGTACGGACCAAACTTTTTATTGTTTCCAAAAGAGGAAAAGGAAAAAAGTTGCAATAACCTTAAAAGTGGGGGAGAGATCTTGGGTAAGAGGGTTGATTATACGAAGGGAAGGTATTAGCACCCAACGTATCTATAGTACTCTATAGGTTTCTTTGCTTTATTTATTCCATTCTTGTTAGGGTGGAGGTTCTTGTGAAATAGGTGGGACCTAAGGTGTTTGTTTGATTATGCTCGCAAAGATCATCGCGATCCTCTGCATACATATCCCTTAGAGGGAATCAGAGCATCTGTAGCTCGGGGTCTACGGGTGCTAAGGTTTGAATGGTTTTTTTTGTTTTGTTTTGCTCGCCAAGGATCGACCTTGTGCCTACGTATTCTCAAAGGGATGTTGAGAAAGTCAGAGCAATCGTAGTTCCCACTTATGCTAGTGGAAGCAAAGGATAAGAGACAAATGTCATCTAAATGTTCGATGTATCTAATCTATATCATCACATACATCTGTTTGATTTTGCTTGAAAATCTTTTCATTATAAGCCCGGGGCCATGCCACTTAGGGTGCTTAGAATGATAAAGATGTTTTTGTTGTTTAACCAGCCTTGTGGCAAAAACTTTTAATGAAGTCAGCCTTGTGACAAAAAGTTTTGATTAATCAGCCAGCCTCGTGGCAAAAGTTTCAATGAAGTCAGCCTTGTGACAAAAACTTTGATTAATCAGCCAGTATGGTGGCAAAACGGTTTGATTGATTAGCCAGCCTTGTGGCAAAAAAGAAGTTTGATTGATTAGCCAGCCTTGTGGCAAAAAAAGTTTGATTGATTGATTGATTGTTTGTGATGATATAGAAGAGATACTCCTATCATAGAGATGATAAATGTCTAATCTCCTAGGGTATTTGATTTGGATATTGGGGATGCTTATAAGAAGCCCGTGGGTCCTTGTACGAAGCCCAAGAGGAGGCTATCCGAGGGTCCTTGCATTGTAAGCCCAAGAGGAGGCTATGGGAGGGACAATCCAGGGTCCTTGCATTGTAAGCCCAAGAGGAGGCTATGGGAGGGTCACTCGTTTGTACAAAGCCCAAGGGGAGGCATGGTATAGTTGGTCTGAGCTCTTAGAGCGATTTCACCGGGAAACCATACTCTATGTCCTAACCTAAACTAGTGGAGATTCTTTGCACAAAGCCCAATAGGAGGCTATGGGGAACCTAGTGTTGTACTAAGTTGAACAAGCACACATATCACACATATGAACAAACATGAACAAGTATGAACAAACATGAACAGGTATGAACAATTATATATATGACAAAGTGTGTGTATATAATGGAGTTTATGAAGGAAATATACCTGTAAGCATGATCCATTTGTATACACAGGGGCTCGGGACTCACACTCGGGGAGAGGCCCGCTTGAGTTTATTCAAAGCTATGTAAACAGGTTTTTACAAGGGCTTGGGACTTATACCTACATGGAGGCCCATTGTATATTTTTGGGAAGATTTAGAGAAAAACCTTCATTTTGGTTTGTTATTCAAAGTTAAAAATCAAATTGATCAAGATATGTACAAAACGGTATATGTACAATGAAATACCTAATTTCATGTACAGGAATGGGTATGTACAAAAGGGCTTGGGACTTATACCTACGTGGAGGCCCGTGTTTTATTTGCAAAATATGGTTGATTGTTTATTTACAGACGCGAGGTTTCGCTTTTGTTTGAAGATTTGTTTGAAAGAAGTTTATTCTGTTTAAAAAACTGTACAAAAAGAAAAGAAATGGGACTTACACTCTCTAATATTCGAGAGGCCCCTGTTTTATTTTCATAAAACAGGGTGGATGGTTTTGAAAAAAAAGATGTGAGATTTATCGTTTTAAAAACAGTTTGAAAAGTATTGTTTTGAAAAAGTTTTCTGTACAAAGAAAAACTGTAAAAGGAAAAAAAGAGTGGGTCTTATACTCTCTAATATTCGAGAGGCCCCACTTCGTTTTGAAAATCAATTGATCAATTAAAAAAGTTTAATCAAAAGTTTCAAAAAGAAATGGTTTATCGTTTTTGAAAAGAATCGCGATCGCTTGTTTTAAAACGATTTGAATTTTGAAAGAAGTCAATTTAATCAAGATAAACAAAAGATTATCCTCAATTAACACTTAGATGATTAGGGTTTGCTTCAAAAAATATTTACAAGTGATTAACTTTGAAAATCAAATGAAAAATAATATTTAAAAGTATTAAAATTACTTAAAAACAAGTCATTTTAAAACTATTAAAAAATGTATCAAATAAATATTTTTTGATGATTTTTTTTGATATTCTTAAAATATATGTGTTAAACAAGAAGTGTGTAAAAAATGAATGAAAAATGAATTAATTTCATTGGTTAAATAATTAATTAAAGTTGTGTAAAAAATTGAAAAAAAACAAGTGATAAAAAGATGGTTTTGGCCCCCATGAGTGTTGAACTCGTGACCTTAAGGTTACTACTCAAAAGTTTAACCAACTGGACCACGCGCGTGGTCTGATAATCATTTGCAACGAGTTGAATATATTTTGAATCAAGTTTGTAAAATCAATTTCAAAAAAAAGGCGCCAAGAACACAAACCCTATCTGAATTTGAAAAATCTGAAAACTGGATTGTTTGGATCAAGTGAATAGCCTAACTTGCTCGATTTTGGACGAGGAACATGATGGTACCATTTAATTCCATTTATTTTCACTCTAGGGCCATTGATTCTCTGATGAACACGAAGAACCCTAATTCTATAATTCACTCTGAAATTGTGTATAGTTGATGAATTATGAAATTGATTGAGGGCTATTGATCAGTGATAGTGCAGAAACAAGATGGTAAACCAGTTTTTCATTTATGATGCATGTATGTATGAGTTTGAAGTTGATAGGCACTTACCTCAAAAATGCCAAAGCTGGAGATCGAATTTTGCAGTAGAGGAGTTCCAGTTGTTATTTCTTGATCTGAACACCTTCAGTGGACCTTATGGAACATGTTTGGATGCTTAGAGCAGTTTGAATTCACCTGAGCATGGCCATAGTACCCGATCTGCAGTTGCTTCAAGTATGAATCAAGCTTGGTGATTATGAGGTTACAGATCATATGTGAGTGCTTGGATAGTTCATATGTGATGTGTGGATGATGTTAGAAGTGGTAGTTTGGACAGAATTGAGCCTGAACAAAAATTGGCATGATAAGTCTCATGTTATGCATATTTGGAGGTGAGATGATGATTTTGAGTTTTCAGGTGTTTTGGGGTGTATGAGTGATTCAGACACATCATATATGACATTTAGAAGTTGTGGGAAGCATCACTTTGTTCAGAACTTGCAAGGTTTGGAGGTTGAGTTTTCTACCTCACTTTGAAACACATGACTTGTAATTCAAGAAAGAAGAGAGAAAACCTATAATTGTGAGGTTTTGGTGTGATTTGCAATGAAGTTTGGACCTCTATTTATAGGCCAAGAGTTCTGAATGCAGAGCTTTGCAACTTGCTTCAAAGTTTGGTGATTTGGCATTTGGAGATAAAGTGGAATCTTCACATTAAATGCAAATGGTTAAAGTAACTAAACCATGGTTATTTTTCTAAGCTTCTTATCTCTTTCCTATCTGATCTTAAACCAGAAAATATCTTTCAATCATTGCTTTGGTGTGTCATCACTTGAATTATAGGTCATGTAGTCTTGAAACTTAGTGAAAAATGGTGAAAATTCAAGTGAAAATGATCACTAATGTCAAAATTCAAAACCATAGCTACACTCCATATTTTTTCATGCTCTTGGACATTTTGGAAAGCTCATATGACACACTTCAAAACCCTAGTTGAAAGTTTCTTCAAGATCTTTAAGGAAGTGGGTGAAAAAGGTCCATGAACTTTGAAGAAAATGAGATTTCAAGTGAAGTTTTCAAAAAGTACCAACTTTGAAGCACCATATCTCTTAAATGGTTGATCTTATGGAAAAAATTTATATGTGTCAAAGTTGTTTATTGGATCAAAATCTACAACTTTCATGTTGGGAGTTTTTTTCAGTTTGTAGGTGAAATTTTGAGAAATTCCCTTCCAAAGTTTGGAAAAAACCATTGAAAAACACTTAGAAATTTTTCTAAGTATGAAAAGTCAAACTTTTGACTTTTGATTCTTGATTGATTTTCTTGATTTTTCTTGATCAAATGACTTTATATATCATATATTGATGATTTAAAACTTCAAAAGTCATGGTTGACCAAAATTCCCCAAAAGTCAATGGTGATCTTGTACAGTTGACTTTTTCAGACGAATCGCGTTTCTGGAGATTTCAAATGAAACAGGCTATCCTCATCAAATGAATGGTATTAATGGATCATATTGAGGAATTTGAGTATATTGAATCATGATTTGAGTTATGGCACCATGTCCTGATTAAAAAGTCAGTTGTTCAGTGAATTAGGTCAAAAACCCTAATTGTCGACCTGATGAAATTGATGCCTGTGGATCTTGAATTGAGATACAATTTCCATTGTATATTGTCATAGGGATTATTTGAAGATAATTGAAACCTTTGATTGACTTCCTGGGGATTTTTAGGGTTTCCCAAATGTGATCCCTGATTTCAGTCCCCGATAGTTCAAAAACCCTGATCTGAGGATTTGTCTGATCAATCTTTGTATAGGAGATGTTCTGAGCCAATGGATTAGGTCAAAATGATGCACTTGGGGCCTTGAGGTCATGTCCCAAGTCATTAGGTCAAATTCTGAGCAAAAGTCAGGAGTATGCTGTCTTCAGGCAAAACCCTAATTCAGTCGATTCAAAGCTGTTGAGTTTGTTGAAGTGAATCTCTGGGGACCAAATGTTGGTTGTTGATGAATATGATTCATTTGAAATGAAGGGAGAACAAAACCCTAATTGATTGTTACTTGTACTGATGAGTGATTTCCTGATTAAATCCTGCTGAGTCACCAGTAACAAACACAAGCTATGCAATTTGTTAGAGATGCAAATGATGCATATGCAAATGATATGAGGTGGTATCTTAGGTCAAAAATTGGGGTATGACAGACCTCCTCCTTGTCCCAAGGGAACAACCACTTTCTCAGTTAAAATGGTTCGGGAACCCAGATTCTTGAACCTGTCCGCTTGGGCCCGACCTAGAAATCTATCAGATTGGTTTGCCGTAGCACGCGTTCCTCGAGGACCAGAACTTGTTGACTTGGTGCGTACTCTCTTGGCAGGATTCATCTGCAATTATCACAACAAATGACAGAGCAGCAGATAGGTTCATAAAAACAAAACAAAATTTCTCAAATTTCTCCAGCCGCGGCGCGACTGCGGTTTCCCGTGGCGCGGCTGCGGCGCATCTGAAGGGTTTTCCCTGCACTGGGTCCTTCTTTGAATCCCTAACACCCTTAATCAGACCAGGGCAAAGCAATTAAACAACAAATCAATGTCATATACCCTAGGGTTTGCACAAATGTCATTAGATTCCTAATACCTAAGATTTAGGGTTACCTTCGAGAAAAAAATGGCTAGAACACAAGAGTGGAGAATGAAGAACATACCTTGCTGTAGATTGAGTAATGATGAATGAGAATGAACCAGATTAATGGGTGATACTACAGATTCGTGATATTTCGCTCTGAGGAATTGGAAGTTTCAAAAAAAGAATGAGGGGGAAGTGAGCAGTTTCAAATTAAAATCTATTTTTTTTCACACTACCGCGGCGCGCAAGGTTACTCCCGCGACGCGCAAATGTCTCTGTTTGGCGTCGCGGCGCCCACTTAAGTTCCGCGGCGCGGTCTTAAAAAAAAACTTTGACTATTTTTCTGCTTGTGCTTCCCCACTTCAATATTTTATAACCTTCCTTGCGCTTATTGCACTGATTTGATGATAAACATATAGAACTAACCGAAAAATTTAAAAGGACTTACTTAAAATGAAAGGAACTTACTCTGTTGGGTTGCCTCCCAACAAGCGCTTCGTTTAACGTCGCATGGCTCGACGGTCGAACTCCTTTGACTAGGTGTTCAAAAGTGAGATTGTGCACACTTCTCTATCAAACTCTCCCTCAAGGTAGTTCTTTAACCGTTCTCCGTTAACGGTCCAACTGTCTTTAGTCTTACTATCCTCGATAGTAATGGCACCGTATGGTTTAACTTCCTTGATTATGAACGGTCCTGACCACTTGGACTTCAATTTGCCTGGGAAGAGCCTGAGCCTAGAATTGAATAGTAACACAAGGTCGCCCACCTTGAACTCTTTCTTTTTTATTCTCTTATCATGGTACCTTTTCATATTTTCCTTATACATTTTATTAGATTCATATGCTAGGTACCTGAATTCCTCAAGCTCATGGAGTTGATTCTTCCTCTTCTTATACGCCAAACTATCATCTCTATTGAAGAAACGTAATGCCCATAGTGCTTTGTGCTCTACCTCCACCGGTAAGTGACATGCCTTACCATAAACCATTTGAAAAGGTGATGCACCGGTTGGTTCTTTGTATGCTGTCCTATATGCCCACAGGGCATCATCAATCCTTACCGACCAGTCTTTACGGGATTCTGACACAGTCTTCTCGAGAATATTCTTGATTGCTCTATTTGAAATTTCTGCTTGCCCGTTGGTTTGGGGATGATAAGGTGATGCTATCTTGTGGTTGATATGATACTTGTCCAGCACTTTTGCCACCTGTTCATTAACAAAGTGAGATCCACCATCGCTTATGATCACTCTAGGCATGCCAAAACGTGTGAATATGTTACGGTTTAAAAATTTTAGCACTGTTTTGGCATCCGCTTTTGGTGTAGCGATGGCTTCTACCCACTTGGATACATAATCCACTGCAACTAGAATATATTCATTAGTAAAAGAAGGAAGAAATGGCCCCATAAAATCGATGCCCCAACAATCAAAAACTTCTACTTCAATAATGGTTTGAAGTGGCATCTCATCTCGTTTACTTATCCCACCAACTCTTTGACATTTGTCACAATTCTTTGCATGGTGATGGGCGTCTTTGAAAATAGTTGGCCAGAAAAATCCGGATTGGAGGACTTTTGTTGCCGTCCTCCATCCATTAAAATGTCCACCACTCGGTGAATTATGACAATGCCACAAGATTTGTTGGGCTTCTTCTTCAGTAACACATCTTCTTAGAATTCCATCCTTACCTATCTTGAACAAGTATGGGTCGTCCCACACATAGTATTTTGCATCGGCTAACAACTTTTTCTTCTTGTTCCAGTCAAAATCCTCCGGTATCATACCGGTTGCTTTATGATTAGCCAAATCGGCGAACCATGGTCTTGTTTGTATTTCAAATAGTTGTTCATCCGGGAATGTCTCATTTATTTCAGCTTCTTGGTTGGTGACATTTACATTGACCAAACGGGATAAATGATCTGCTACCACATTTTCTGAACCTTTTTTGTCCCGGATTTCTATGTCAAATTCTTGTAAAAGAAGGACCCAACGAATGAGTCTTTGCTTCGAATCCGGTTTGGTGAGCAGATATTTAATGGCCGCATGGTCTGTGTAAATCACCACTTTTGACCCAATGAGATAGGATCTAAATTTTTCAAGGGCATACACTATAGCTAAAAATTCTTTTTCTGTGGTAGCATAATTGACTTGAGCGTCGCTTAGCACCTTGCTTGCATAGTGTATGACATGAAATTTTTTTCCTTTCCTTTGGCCTAATACCGCACCTATGGCATAGTCACTAGCATCACACATGAGTTCAAAATGGTTTTTCCAATCGGGTGCTACTATCACAGGTGCGGTGGCTAGCCGTTCTTTTAGATCATTGAAAGCTTGAATACAAGATACATCAAAATTAAAATGCGTACCTTGGTTGAGTAGATTACTAAAGGGCTTGGCGATCTTTGAAAAATCTTTAACAAACCTTCTGTAGAATCCTGCATGACCTAAGAAGCTTCGTACTCCTTTGACATTTATTGGAGGTGGAAGCTTTGAAATTACCTCCACCTTGGCTTGGTCGACTTCAAGTCCTCTTGACGATACTTTGTGTCCGAGTACAATTCCTTCCGTTACCATAAAATGGCACTTCTCCCAATTTAGGATCAAATTGGTCTCAATACACCTTTCAAGTGCCACATCCAGATTGTTCAAGCATGTATCAAAAGTCTTTCCGAATACTGAAAAGTCATCCATGAATACTTCAATACTCTTTTCAATAAGGTCAGAGAATATGGCTTGCATACACCGTTGAAAAGTTGCTGGGGCATTGCATAATCCAAATGGCATCCTCCTATATGCGAAAATTCCAAATGGACATGTAAATGCTGTTTTCTCATGATCCTCTGGGTTGACCACGATTTGATTGTATCTGGAGTATCCATCCAGAAAGCAATAGTAATTCTGCCCCGATAACCTCTCAAGCATTTGATCCATGAATGGTAGTGGAAAATGGTCTTTTCTCGTAGCTTTGTTGAGTCTCGCGTAATCTATGCACATGCGCCACCCGGTCACAGTTCTAGTTGGTATGAGTTCATTTTTGTCATTAGGGATTACCGTCATGCCTCCCTTCTTCGGAACAACTTGTACCGGACTTACCCATGCACTATCAGAAATTGGGTAAATCATTCCTGCTTCTAGGAGTTTGATCACCTCTTTTCTTACTACCTCTTTCATTGTTGGATTTAGTCTTCTTTGTGGTTGAGCCACTGGTTTGAATTCTTCCTCTAACATGATCTTGTGCATGCAATATGCGGGGGTGATACCTTTCAAATCTGCTAATACCCATCTGATTGCTGCTTTATTCTTTTGAAGGATTTGGATGAGTCTTGCCTTTTCTGTAGTATTTAACTTTGAGCTAATAACGACCGGTTTACTTCCCTCTTCATCTAAAAAGACATACTTCAAATGAGTTGGGAGTAGTTTTAATTCCATCTTCGACTCTTTCACTTCTTTTTTCAGCCCCAAATCTTCCACTTTGTCTTCCTTGTTGGATGTGTTGCCACCTTTCTCTAATTCTTTTAGGAACAACTCAATTTCTTTTTCTTCTTCTTGAGTAAGTACATTAAACGAATCAACAAGAGATCTCTCTAAAGGGTTAGAAAGATGAATTTGGCTTGCAACTTCTTCTACGATCTCTTCAGTTACATCCATGCGAAAGCAATCATTCTTGTCTTTGGGTTGTTTCATGGCATCAAAAAGATTAAAACATACCTCTTCATCTTGGACTCTTAGCTTCATTATACCATCATCGATATCGATCATCATCCGGGCTGTTTTCATGAATGGTGTTATACCCCAAAATTTGCCCACATATTTTTCAAGAAAACTCCAATCTGAAAATTAAGGGTCTCATATAATCATGGATTTTTATTTCAACAAATATCCTGACATATGAAATACTTAGTTTTTAGAATCTTTCTTATACAGTAATTTGGCTTGCAGTTGAATTTATTCTTACGCAAACACCAAATACTGTTTATTACTTCACACATGCTATTTATTTATTTACAGATAAATAGTACTGACACAATTGGTACAGAGTTAAATCTTTTTGCAGGCGCAGAATCAGGAAACTCAGACTGTATTGGTAACAAGTAGATTATTATTATCTTTTGTTTCCCACTAATTTTTGTACTATATTCCATTATTTGCAAAAATCTTTTCAAATCTCTTTTTCAAAAATCAAATCTCTCCTTTTTCCAACACTATCATACACTTTCTTTCAAATCTTACTTCCACTCAAATTTTCCTTTTGTACGGAATCACATCATTCCCCAACGTCTCTTTCCTTCTTTCCATTCTATAAATACCTCTCATTTTCTTCCATAAAATCTCACATCAAATTCCAACTCATCTTTCAAATTCCTACCTCATATCTATTTTCTCTTCTTCCCTAACAAGAATGGCAAAGTGGATAGAGACACTGTTTCTTACAGTCATCACCATTGCTACGGTGATCATGACTTTCTTCTGCCTACATAGTCCTGAAGAGTGTGGACCTGCAATGGTTGCACTCCCAATCATCTACATGTTATTGTTCATAGCATGGGTCATTAATCGTCATTCTTAATATTTGCCGTATTTCTTATTTCTTAAATGTACCGTTTATTCGTCGTACTGTTCAATATAGTATGTGATATTTGTACTGTCAGTATTAAATGTTGTACTATTTGTCATAATATTGCTTAATTACTAAGATAATATTTTGTGTGTTTTCTGCCAGTCAAATATTCCTATTTCTGTGCATTAAATGATTTTCAGGGTTATTATCGGTAATTTTGCCCGCATACCGTAATTATTAGTTATTTATTATGTCTGTGTTTTTCTAACAAGTCATGTAAATAAACTTTCATTTTTTACATAAAACAAAAACAAAAAACAACAAAAAAGGAAAATTAACTTTGACTGTTGATTTTTCACTCTAACTGCTACATCGATACCTGAACAGTCAGTTGACAGCCAAACTGCTGGCAGTACAATTCTCAGTATTTTGTACCATCAATCAAATCAATCTTTCACAAATCAAAATTCCAAGATTTTTGTTCTAGAAGTCTTCTGAATATCACGCGATTAGCAGAGACTCAACACTACACAAGAATCAGGTACGCTTAACTGTCTCCTACACAAACAGTCCCTAATCAGGGTTTTTCTTGTTTTTACAGGAGCAACAAGTTTTTGAGAGCTCAAATGGATTTCATACACATCCATATATCTCAAAGTACCATCATACAAATTTTCAAACTTCAATTCACTCAGACGCACCGTCAGCAGCTCAAACAGTCAACAGACGACCCGTTTGACCAAAAAAGTCAACAGACAGTCAAAAATGAAATTTTTTGTCAAAGTCCATATTTTGTCAAAGGATTCATCATTTGATCATTGGATGATCATAATTCATCAAGGAAAGATCAAAAATCAACAAAACCCTAAGATTCAAAATTAGGGTTTTTGCCTGAAAAGTCAACTCAACTTTGACTGATCATAACTCTCTCATCATTCATCCAAAAAATTCAAACCAAAGCTTGTTTTGAAGGAAATTCAATTATCTTTCAAATGCCATTCATCCCATGGTCATTGGATTCACCATTTGAAAAATATGATCAAAGACATTACAGGTCATTTTCAAAGTCAACAAAAAGACACTTTTTTCAAAAGGACACACAAGGAGCTTCAAAAATCATTTTGACATGAGACCAAAGACATTGGTTAGAGGACTCTTTGAGGTTTCTAAAAAGTGCAAGATCTCCTTCATATGACAAAAATTGAAGGATTTACACCTTGTTGAAGTTGGCTAAATTTTGGGAAAATGCATGAAATCAACATTGTTCAAAATTGCATTTTTTCCAAAAGGGGCCAAGTTTTCAGCATTCAAACATCATTTCCATGTTACTATGGGCCTCCCACGACCAAGGCTAAGCCCACATCATTTTTTATCTATTTTTGGCATAATTTTATCTTATTTTAAGATTAAAATTAAAAAAGAAAATGAAATGGATAAAGAATAGCTTGTCTTCCAAGCAAGACTCATTCAACTCTGTCCCAAAGCAAAGTACAGCAGAGGAGAAGAAGAAAATCAAGCCATGGTGGCTTAAAGACAAAGCTACCAATGTTGAAAAAGTCAAGATTCCAAAAAAAACTCATCAATGCTTTTGGCTTAGTTTCTAAGCACTCTAATGCTTATAAATAGGCTATAGCACTTCAGTAATAAAGGAGACAGAAATAGAGAGCAAAAACTCTTGCTTGTAACACACTTGTAATCTCTCAAAATATTCAAAGAATTTTGAAATTCGAATTCCAAATTTAAGTCACTTTCCATTCAAACTAAACACTCAAACACGTTCCTTGAGCTTCACTGAACATATCCAGATCATTTGCAAGCTCTGAAACTCCTTGAATCGAACACTACAGGTCTCGATTCATCCAAACTAAAACTGACTCGTGTCTCATAACCTAAGCATATCTAGCACGATGTAGACATATATTTGCACTTAGTGTGGTGTGTAGATCATTTCTGGAGCTTTAATTGAGTTTTAGATGCTTACACACGAAGATACCATTTTAGGGTTCTTAAGCTAAAATTTGGGATCCTCTGATTTAGGCAAAATTAGAAGAAACCAATGACATATTTGAACTCAGGGGACGATTTTAAGCTTAACCATGGTCTCCTAAGTAATTTATATTGCTTGTATGAAATTTTGACATGTGCAGGTCTTGTAGCTACGGACGAAAACCGTCACTAAAGGCTTTACCTACAGTTGCAGAGCCTATAGCAACGGAGAGAGGAAGAAGATGAAGGCGTGGCAGACTCTGATTGGCCAGAATGCGCGCGCCAGCTTTTATTCAAATTCTTGGATCCTGTGTTGCGCTGTCTATGCTTTTGTTATGCTCCTCAAAATCTGAGCCCTCCGATTCACTTCCAATCAGATCCAACGTGCCAGATCTCTCACCACACCATGCTCCCTCACTGATTACCACACAGGATCAGTATCCTCTTATTTTCTATTTTATTTTCTATTTTATTTTAATTTCTTTGTTAAGTTAATTAAAAATAGTTTTAAAAATCCAAAAAATACACAAAAAATATTTTTAGACTTCTAAAATAATATATTATTTTCTGAAATAAAAATATTTTATTTTTCTTCAAAATTTCAATATTTTGCATAATTAATTAGTATATATTTATATATTTGCTTTTTAATTATTCTAACCAATCAAAAAATCATAAAAAAAATTGTTCTTTGTGTTAAATATTGTTTATATATTATAAACTAATTTTGTACATATTTTGAATAATTTTATCTTTGAGTTTTAATTATTTGTATAATTATTTGCATAATTATGTTTTAATTAACTTAAATCAATTTCAAATCAATTTCCAAAAATTCCAAAAAAATTAGTTTTGTTTTAAAATTAATTAACAAATATTTTGTACATATTTTAAACTTAATTTCTAGGTTTAAATCTATTTTCATCTTTTTTCTTCATTTTAATTTAATTAATCATGCATTAATTATAATTAAAACCAATCATAAAAATTCCAAAAACATGCCTTTTATGTTTCTTGCAATTTAAAATTCCTAGATAAATGTATAGGATGTCAAATTCATGTAAATAGGCTAGTTTACGTTTCCTGCACAATCGATGTAATAGCGTAGATTTACTTTCCGCACTTTACATTTCCGCACTTTAATTTCCAGCACATATAAACTGCGTGTATGTCAAAGATAAAATTGAACCGTTAGATCACTAACTTCAAAGATAAAATATCTGAATCCAATCACAATCACACTTGCACCTCTTCAGGAAATCCCTTTTCAATCTTTCAAAATCAAAGTCAAAATTCCACTATTTTGAGTACAAAATCGAACCTTGCTTTTATATCCGGTGAAAGGATAGATTTTTAAAGGAAATAGGATAAAGACCTTACAACTCAGGGTAGACCTCCTAGTTTGCTTGCTCAAATCAAAACAAACAAAATTCTCATACACTGTTGATTTTTCAAAACTTTCAAAAAAGACAATACTTTGTATACATCCAAACACGGGTTATTACAAAGTTAACGTTCTTTTCAAAACATCTTTCGAAAGATAAACAAGCATTTTGTATACATCCACACACGGATCATTACAAAATTCAATTTACAAAAGTATTTGAAACCACATATGAGCAATTTCAGAGCAATTGAAAAGTGATCGAAAAACAAGTGAGCTAAGCAAACTTAAGAGCCCATGGATAACCATGGATACAAAGGGTGCTAACACCTTCCCTTTGTATAACCTACCCCCTTACCCAGAATTTCTTAAAGGTCTTTTTTCTGTTTCTTTTATAAACCTTTCCTTAATTGGATAAAATAAAAGGTCGGTGGCGACTCTGTGAATTTTCAAAAAAAATGCGAAAGCATTAAGCGACAAAAAAGAGTCAGTTCACGTATCTCTACAGATCAGA
This sequence comes from Vicia villosa, assembly GCF_029867415.1. Taxonomy (NCBI): domain Eukaryota; kingdom Viridiplantae; phylum Streptophyta; class Magnoliopsida; order Fabales; family Fabaceae; genus Vicia; species Vicia villosa. The sequence goes on from NC_081180.1 coordinate 145,330,521, forward strand.
GGTATGGCCCGGTATTAAAAAAAAAAATCGGAGGTCCACAAATGGCCTTCCAAGAATGATAGGTGAATCTTTGTCTTCTTCCATATCAATCACCACAAAATCCACCGGAAACAGAAATTTGTCAACTTTCACTAACATGTCTTGTGCAATTCCATACGGAAGAGTGGTAGATTTATCTGCTAGTTGCAAAGTCATTCTTGTTGACTTCATTTCAATATTTCCCAGCCGCTTCACTATTGATAAAGGGATTAAATTGATGCTTGATCCTAGATCAATTAATCCATTCCCAATATTTTGATTCCCAATTGTAACCGACAATGTGACTCTTCCGGGATCTCTCGCCTTTTGGGGGAGGCGTGATATGATAGCACTACATTGTGCATCAAGTATAATAACCTCTTCTTCTTCCGGTCTTTTCTTCTTTGTCAAGATATCTTTCATAAATTTTGCATATTTTGGCATTTGAGCAATAGCTTCAGAGAATGGAATATTAATTTGTAGTTGCTTAAAAATTTCCATAAACCTGGCATATTGTCTAGCGTTGTCTTTCTTTGATGGAGCATGGGGATATGGCAAATGTTGACTTGGAATCGTGTTGTTTGCCATCTTATCTTTAGCACTCCTTCTTTTTAATTTCTCCTTCATGACTTCTTTATTCACATCTTCTTCTTCAGCCCCATTGTTTATAATTTCATATTCTTCGTCTTCTCCATTATGTTTTTCATCTTCCTTTTCTTTATCATCCTCAACCTCATTCGTTTCCGTTTCATCCTTACCACCTTTCTGTCCAGTCCTTGTCACCACCGCTTTGCAATGCTCCTTTGGGTTCTCTTGAGTGTTGGCCGAGAAAGTTGCATTTGATTGATTAGTTGCAATCTGCTTAGCAAGTTGACCCACTTGAGTTTCCAAATTCTTTATAGCTGCCTCTTGATTCTTTTGATTTGTCATTGACATTGGCATGAATTGTGTCATAGTTTCTTCTAACTTTGACTGTCCTCCTTGTTGTGGTGGTGGTTTAGTGTAAGGTTGGAAGGCTTGTTGTTGATACCCTTGATTTGGTGGCCTTTGTTGGTACCCTTGGTTGTTATTCCTTGGTGGATAACCTTGTTGGTATGGATGATTTTGGTATTGATTCTGCCTTTGTCCTTGGTTGTTGTTCATGTAATTCACTTCTTCTTCTAGAACTGGTGGACAGAATCCTGTTTGATGATCTCCCTTGCACAATTCGCACTTAGCAACTTGATAAGAATTAGATACCCCGTTCAGCTCCTTGATTTGTTGTGGTAATTTAGACATTTGTTGTGTCAAAAGTTCCACTTGTGATGTTAGAAGCTTATTTTGGGCCAGCAGGGCATCACTTGTAAGTTTAAGAGTGCGCCTAAGAGGGGGGGTGAATTAGGTTTTCGAAGATTTATCCGGTTTTTTAGAATACTTGTACTTATTTTTTTGGTTAAGTGTTTGAAGGCTTTTGAATGGTTCTTTTCTTTTCTTGATAATAGTGATGAAAGCGGTAAATTGCGGAAAAGTAAAGAACACAACGATATATACTGGTTCCCCTCACAATCCGAGAGTACTCCAGTCCCCTTTCAAACACGAAAGAGATTTTTACTATTGTTAGATCTTTGTACAAGCCTATACCAAGACTCCTCCTACAATCTTCTAACTAAACCACCAAGAACAATCCTCTTGGATTTCAATAAGTCCTTAAGAGAACACCCTCCCTAAGGATACCTCTTGTTTCCAAAACTATGGACAACAAGGTTACAACTACCAAGAACAATCCTCTTGGATTTACTAACTTGATTATGAGAACAATCCTCTCACTAATCAACAACCCTTGCTTCCAACAATCCTGGATAGCAAGTCAATAATAACAAAATATATTTGAGTAGAAATGTTGATGAACATATACCAATCAATAAGATTGATCTTCTCTTTCAAGCAAGACAATTTACAATGATATAATAGTGCTCAAGTGTTTATGTATGAATGAGAAACTTTTCTAACAATGTGTAGAAAAATTTTCAATGAAAGTTCAAGTATGAAACACTTGTATGCAAATATATGATGAAAATATATGATCAAAAAGTATGGTAAATTGTAATGAAAGAGGTGAGATTTAAATCTGAAGTTTATGGTATTTATATAGGTATTTACACCCTTTAGAAAGAGTATAAAATGATCAACCAATGCAATGTTTAAGGTTTGAAAATATATTTTCGTTTGAGTGAAAACATGCAATGGAAAAACACACTGGTTCAGTAGGAACCGGTTCCTGCCTGGGACAACCCGGTTCCTGCTGAACGTTACAGCAGAAAATTTGAATTTTGAACGTGGGAACCGGTTCCTGCATAGGGACAACCCGGTTCCCCATAGTAAACCACAGAATGCTGAAAATTGAGAATGCTGGGAACCGGTTCCCTCATAGGGACAACCCGGTTCCTAAAACCTTTATTTAGGATTTTGACTTTGAAAAAAAGGTTTCAACAAGAGTTTACTTTGGAGTGAAACTTATGCCATGCATATATAAGTTTGAGTATGTATGAATGAAAGTTTATATGATTTTTGAGCACTAAGAAATATCAAAGTAAAAGGAATTTAGCTTGTACCATTATGACATGAAGATCAATCAATCAAAGCTAATCTCCATGAAAGTTGCAATCTTGATCCATAGCTAATTTCTTTTTTTTTTCTCATCCTTTATTGATGCATGCTCATGATAGTTTTCTTCATCAAAACATAGTATTGTAGAAGCTTGCCTTCACATTCTCCCCCTTTTTGATGATGACAACCTTTGAAATCTGAAGTGTAGTGCTCTTATGTGAATGCTCCCCCTAAATTTGATAACTCCCCCTTGATCAAAGCTCTCTCTTGATTTATAGAGAATTTTACTTCTTTGTGGCTGCAAATGTTAGAGACAAGCAAGCATACACATATACACAAATATCTTCTCCCCCTTTGTCATTATCAAAAAGGATGGGAAAAAAGATAAATTATTATAAAATATGAACACAAATAATTATTTACCTATGAGTTTTACCTCATGAGTGACTTCATAAAACATTCATCTTTGATGAATATTATTTTGAAGCTTTTGTCACAAAGTTGGCTTTTGCTTAGAAGATTTTGCTTTTAGTCTTTCAACATAAAGTAAGTCTTCAATTGATATGAAATTTAGTACTCCAACTTTGTCAATGCCAAGAATTCTTCCTTTAAGGTATTCTCCATATGTGAAATCACTCTTGGACTTTATAACTAGATTTGAAAGTTAGTTTATTTCTCCTATCAAATGCTTAGAACCACCACTTGATAAAAACACCATAGAATTTAAGTGGTCCTCAAGCAAACCTACAAAACAAATTAAGTTTTATTTGGTACCCAAGTGGCTTTGGGTCCATCATAGTTAGTTCCTTTCTTCACCCATATATAATGTCCACTAGGAACACTAAAGTTCCTTACATAACAAGCATTGGGTGTGTGACCAATAATACCACAATAAAAACAAGTAGGTTCAAAGTTACTTCTATATCTAGGAACATATGGTTTCTTTTTAGGAAGCCTTTTAGGATGATGATGAACCTTTTGTGCTTTATCCAATTTGTTGATTTGTTCACTTGCCTTCACAAAGATAGTTTTACTAGTACTTGGTTTAGACTTTGCATATCCAAGACCACTTTTATCATTAAGGAATCTTTGTTGCCTAAGGACACCTTCCAACCCAATTTGTCCTTTTTCATACCTTTCAAGGACTCTCTTTATTTGAACAATTTGAAAAGAAAGTGATTCACAATTCTTGCATGCAAAACTATCTTCTTGAACACTAATCATTTTTTCTTTGTCATCTTTTTCTTCTATTATCTTAACCTTCTCTTCTAAAGATGATATTATTTTCTTTTGAGATGAGATAGTTTTATAGAGAATTTTGCACTCATTTAACAATTCATTTATTGCATCTTGAACATCATTATCAAAAAGAGAAAATTCATTACTAACCTCATTGTCTTCATCATCGGAATGGTGTGTTGCTACCAATGCAAGATTCACATGTTCTTCATCTGAAGATGAACTTATTTCATTGTCATCCCATGCTACATATGCTTTCTTTGATTTTTTATCTTTATTTTTCTTGAAGTATTTGTCCTTCTTTACAAGTTTAGGGCATTCACTTTTGACATGTCCTCTTTCTCCACATTCGAAGCATTTAATCTTCCTTGTTGGTGCTTCCTCTTTAATGATCTCCTTTTTCTTTTCTTTTCTTAGAAATTTTTCAAACTTTTTGATAAACTCATTATCTTCTTCACTAGTGAATTCATCCTCTTGATTGCTATCATGATGCTTGACTCTTGTCTTCAAGGCAATATCTTTTGAATCTTTCATTTGAATTTCATGCGTTTCAAGTCTTCCGAGTTCTGTTTCATATTCTTGAAGTTTACCGAACAAGGTTGCGGAAGTCATCTTTGATAGATTCTTTTTCTCGGATATCGCCGTTACTTTTGGTTGCCATTCTCTTGTTAAAGATCTAAGCACCTTTAGATTTAGTTCTTCGGTAGTGAGAGTCTTACCAAGTGCCTTCAAGTGATTTGTCAAATGAACGAATCGTTTTTGCAATTCGAGAATAGTTTCTCTGGGCTTCATTCTAAACAGTTCGTATTCTTGACTTAAAGTATTCAATCTTGATCTTTTAACTTCAGCGGGTACCTTCATGAGTTTCTACAAGAGTATCCCAAATTTCCTTTGATGTTGTACATGTTGATATTCGGAAGAATTCATTCATACTAAGAGCACCATGAAGAAGACTGATCGCCTTTTTGTCAGCAAGAACTTTCCTTCTATCATCATCGTTCCATGAAACTTTAAGCTTTGTTGATTCAACACCATCGACGATAGTTGTAGGAACAAAGGGACCATTTTGGACTGCTTCCCATACTTCTTCTCCTTTTGCTTCTAAATGAGCCTTCATTTGGATTTTCCAAAAGTCAAAGTATTCACCACAAAATAATGGAGGCTTGTTGTTACTACCCACCATCTCTAAAAACTGGATTCTGATTTGCGGAAGCCATTCTGGATCTTTAGGAACAAGTTACCTATAACTTGCTCTGATGCCAAATGTAAGTTTAAGAGTGCGCCTAAGAGGGGGGGGGGGGGGGTGAATTAGGTTTTCGAAGATTTATCCGGTTTTTTAGAATACTTGTACTTATTTTTTTGGTTAAGTGTTTGAAGGCTTTTGAATGGTTCTTTTCTTTTCTTGATAATAGTGATGAAAGCGGTAAATTGCGGAAAAGTAAAGAACACAACGATATATACTGGTTCCCCTCACAATCCGAGAGTACTCCAGTCCCCTTTCAAACACGAAAGAGATTTTTACTATTGTTAGATCTTTGTACAAGCCTATACCAAGACTCCTCCTACAATCTTCTAACTAAACCACCAAGAACAATCCTCTTGGATTTCAATAAGTCCTTAAGAGAACACCCTCCCTAAGGATACCTCTTGTTTCCAAAACTATGGACAACAAGGTTACAACTACCAAGAACAATCCTCTTGGATTTACTAACTTGATTATGAGAACAATCCTCTCACTAATCAACAACCCTTGCTTCCAACAATCCTGGATAGCAAGTCAATAATAACAAAATATATTTGAGTAGAAATGTTGATAAACATATACCAATCAATAAGATTGATCTTCTCTTTCAAGCAAGACAATTTACAATGATATAATAGTGCTCAAGTGTTTATGTATGAATGAGAAACTTTTCTAACAATGTGTAGAAAAAGTTTCAATGAAAGTTCAAGTACGAAACACTTGTATGCAAATATATGATGAAAATATATGATCAAAAAGTGTGGTAAATTGTAATGAAAGAGGTAAGATTTAAATCTGAAGTTTATGGTATTTATATAGGTATTTACACCCTTTAGAAAGAGTATAAAATGATCAACCAATGCAATGTTTAAGGTTTGAAAATATATTTTCGTTTGAGTGAAAACATGCAATGGAAAAACACACTGGTTCAGTAGGAACCGGTTCCTGCCTGGGACAACCCGGTTCCTGCTGAACGTTACAGCAGAATATTTGAATTTTGAACGTGGGAACCGGTTCCTGCATAGGGACAACCCGGTTCCCCATAGTAAACCACAGAATGCTGAAAATTGATAATGCTGGGAACCGGTTCCCTCATAGGGACAACCCGGTTCCTAAAACCTTTATTTAGGATTTTGACTTTGAAAAAGGTTTCAACAAGAGTTTACTTTGGAGTGAAACTTATGCCATGCATATATAAGTTTGAGTATGTATGAATTAAAGTTTATATGATTTTTGAGCACTAAGAAATATCAAAGTAAAAGGAATTTAGCTTGTACCATTATGACATGAAGATCAATCAATCAAAGCTAATCTCCATGAAAGTTGCAATCTTGATCCATAGCTAATTTGATCTTTTTTTTTTTCTCATCCTTTATTGATGCATGCTCATGATAGTTGTCTTCATCAAAACATAGTATTGTAGAAGCTTGCCTTCACATAACAAACCAGTATTTCCTCCCCTTCATATGAATAGAACACGTAAAGTCCAAATACCATTGCTCGCTACACTGAATTGACTCTTTCGTAGTCACCATGGCAGATTCTTCTTCTTGTAACTGGTTATAGCGTGCTTACAACTTGAATTTGTAATTTTCTCCAAATTACTGTTGCATTGATCTTGCAGCCTGCTACTGCATTCCCCTTCTGTAATCATGATAATGTTATCCTCATAAAAAAATTGTCTTGCAACCTTGGCTGCATCCACTTGAGGTTCCTTCTTGTTCGCATTGCACTCTCTTGCAAAATAACCAAACTTTTGACAAAGAAAGCATTGCACTTTTCTTTTGTCAATCCTTCTTCTTTCACATCTAAAGTTTCCTTGACCACCATTCTTGTTGCAAATTCTCTCACCCTTTTGAGAAGTCGAATTCTCGGAATTCTGGGATTCTCTTCCACCAAAATTCTGAAAACTCCCTTTACTTTTCATGAACAATTTTCCCTTTTATTTCTTGTCTTTATCGTAGAAATAAACTTGTTAAGCGATATCTGCCTTTGCCTTATCACAATTTCTCTCTTCCATTCTTTTCTCATGTGGCTGAAGAAAGCTTTATAGACCCTCTTTGCTCATCGTCTCAAGATTATTTGATTCCATAATCGTTACGACCACATTTTCAAATATTGGCGTTAAAAAACGCAAGAATTTCGCGACAACATACTACTCCATGATCGTTTCTCCACATGTTTTTATTTGGATCAACAATCGAGTAATTCTCGTTGGGAAATTGTTGATGGTCTCCTTCTCCTCCATTTGAATCAACTCAAGTTGAAGTATGTGAGTTTGTGTCCTCACAACCTTTGCTTTGTCATCCCCTGTGAATGCCTTATCCAAGATTTCCTACGCTTGTCTCGATGATTTGCAATTACCAACTTTCTCGAAATTATTTGTATTAACGCATTGATGGATTAAAAACAATGCCTTGAAATCTTTCTTCTTTTCTTCCTTATGCGTTGCTTATCGTGCATCCTGCCATACCCCAATTTTTTTATCCTAAGATCCCACTTCATTTTAATTGAATTTAAAATAGTGTGATTGTGGATGTCGTTTTCTTTACCTCCCCGTTTCACTTGGGAGGACGGCACGCTAAACCCTTCACGCGAAATTTGGAAGGAGAATGCGCCCGTGGTGGGATGAATTTTGTTTCAGTTCTTCCTACGATAACACACGAACTTTCTTATTGGTCCTACGAGTAGGAAAGGGAAAAAAAGATCTCAACTAAACCCTAGGAGTTTGCTAAGTGTGGGGATTCACCTAGACTAGAAATTCTGGAGTCCGGGAGGTCGGTTATACATAGGGAAGTGTTTTAAACACCCTACATATCTGCAGTAATCTACAGGAACCTTCTCTGTGTCATTGTGATTGTGTTTGCTGCTAATGATTGGGAAAGTTTCTCCTTTGTGTTAGGAGAGAGAATTGAATTGATTAAAGAAAGACAGACAGATAGACAGACTGACTATTTTTGGTACTTTATTAGCTCGCTGAGATTCCTTGTGAACCTCATGCCTACATATCCCTAGTGGAAGTCAGAGCTTAATGTAGTTCGGGGAACTAACTAGGGAAATTACTTGTTTTTGGTGCCTTGCTTGAAGCTCAAGGTTGAAGCTTGGAATTAAATCTCTGTTTACAGTAAAGAGACATGAAATCATCTTTACAGAGAGGTATTTGTACTATTCTACCACAAACATTTAAAGGAGTGACAGAATAACTGAATTCATTTCATTCAAGAGGGGGACCTTACTTGTGTATGTGCAAGTATACCAGTCAAATGCCTCTTAAATGAAAGAAAGATGCTCATCCAAATTAGGGAAAGTTACCACATGTCTGGGTTTTACTGCCAGCTCATGCCTTTCAAAATCCTAAATGGGAGACTTGATTGAAATTGAAATAAAATGTAATGTTTGTTTGTTTGAATGTGGTAGAGTAGTAAAAATATCTCTCTATAGAGATAAGCTAAGTCTATCTACTGTATAAAAGATTTGACTTTAGCTGGCTTGAATGAGGCCCAAGCTTGAGGCTTTTTGATTGATTTTATTGATTTATTGAAATGATAACTCTACTGGGGAGTATTTAAACTAAGGAGTTTTTGGTGTTCTGTACGAAGCCCAGAATTGAGGCTGACTCTACTTAGGGAGCCTCTATTTGGGGAGATTATCTCCTAAGAGAATGAATCTTTGATTTTTTGAAAGACTGATTTTGGAGGCTAACCCTTTCCAGGGGTTTTGACTCAGCTGGAGAAATTGTCTGTTAAAAGACTGACTTTATCATGTTTTTTTTTTGGAGGCTGACCCTTTCCAGGGGTCGTGACTCTTTTTTGATTAATTGACTTTGGAGGCTAACCCTTTCCAGGGTTTTTTGTTAAAATGAAGGAATGTTTGGAGGCTAACCCTTTCCAGGGGTTTTTGTTAAAATGAAGGAATGTTTGGAGGCTAACCCTTTCCAGGGGTTTTTATTGAAATGATGGATTGATTTGGAAGCTAACCCTTTCCAGGGTTTTTGTTAAAATGAAGGAATGTTTGGAGGCTAACCCTTTCCAGGGGTTTTGATTCTTTTGGTGAATGGCAGAAAGATTATCTAGTGGAGACTTCTTGTTTAAAGCCCAAGATGAAGGCTGACTCATGCTGAGGATAAGCAAATATGGATCCTAGACTCTGCTAAGGAAGATTGATGAAGATAAGGGTGACAGAGACTGTCCATGTCTCTCATTCCAAAAGGTGTACTCAATGCAAAATTGAGACAAACTTGGCTTGTTAAAAGTCTGGTTTAAATTGGAAGAAAACTCACCAGGGTAGGCTAAAAGGTGACTAAAGACCTGTTCCTATGTTTATAAGAAACCTGATGGGTCCTTGTATACAAGCTCAAGAGGAAGCTGGAAATGCTTTTAAGAAGCCTGTGGGTCCTTGTACAAAGCCCAAGAGGAGGCTAATCGAGGGTCCTTGTTATAGCACAAGAGAAAGCTATGTAGTTTTGAACTTATTTTGGCTCTAAGCAAATGGGTAAGAGGTTTCACCGGGAATAATTCCTCTTTGGGTGGATGTGTCCTATATTTTTGGATTCTAAGGTTTTTGCCAAGATGTTTCACCGGGAATAATTCATCTTGGGGGTTTGAACTACAGATCTCTAATTAGGAAAGAGCCTTCACCGGGAAGACATTCTCAATCCTAGGCCATATTCCTATAATATATATATATATATATATATATATATATATATATATATATATATATATATATATATATATATATATATATATATATATATATATAGTTTAACTGTCTTAAGGTTTATACTCAAACGTAGTTCTAAACTAATATATATATGCACAGTTTATATTTGACAGTAATTTAAATAAAGACTGTAAATTGAAAGCTTGTAAAGCCTAACCTGGATGGAGTGGAGGCCTTTGAAGAAGTATGTACAGAGCCTCAACAGTAATTTTTGTTGTTTTGATAACAGTTGAATATATATATGATAAACAGTTAATGGTTTTTGAAAACAGAAGAAGTGAAGATGGACAAAGGTCACATAGGTATCTGAAGAGTTTCACCGGGAATAATGCCCTTCAAATACCAGAAGAATGTTTTTGAAAACAGAAAGAAGATTTTGAAAATACAGTTTTGAAAACAAGCTAAGAAGAGAAGGTGTTTGGGACTTACACTCTATTAGAGGCCCAGTACTTTATAGTACTGGTGTAAAATTAGTTTTGAAAATGATTTGAAATAATATAAGGTTTTGTTGTTTGAAAACCTTAATTATTCGATTTATTCAGAGATTGAAAACAGTTTTGAAAATTGACAGAAAGTCAACTTAATTAAGGCAAAGATGAAATCTATACCTAATTAAGACCTAAGTAAATAGGGTTTCATCATAAAATTATTCACAAAGTAATTAGGTTAAAACAAAATGAATATATATATTTTAAAGTATTTAAGAAAAAACATTGAAAACATACTATTTTGAACCTAATTAAAATACATGAAATAAATAATATTTTTATGATTTTTTTGGTTATTCATAAAATAGGTATATTAAATAACAAGTGTGTGAAAAATGAAGTGAAAATGATTTAATTTGATAAGTTTATTAATTGTGTGAAGTTGTGAAGAAAAATGAAAAGGAAAAGTGATAAAAAATAATATTTTGGCCTCACCATGGTTTGAACCCACGCCCTTGAAGCCAACAATCAAAACACACACCAACCAGCCAACGCGCGCATGGTGTTATAGAGGGGATTTCATTGCAATATGTGTGTTGTCTAGTGCATAGAGTGGAAAAAAGAAAATAAAATCAAAAGGTCTGAGGTGAGGGGGATTCGAACCCCAGACCTTGGGCATGAGGAGACTTTGGACGCGCGCTGTAACCATTGAGCCATTACGATGAATTCGTAAATAACACAACTACCACTAAATTTATTTTAAACTTAAACCTAAGAATTCAAAAAAATGGCGCCACCACCATTGTCATCTTCAACCTCTAGCTCCTCCATCTTGGGTTTCTGATCTTTCTTATCTCTCAACCATTTTAAATGATTCAAACATCAAACTTGCTCGTTTTCAAACGAGGAACATGATCATGATCTCAGAATTTATTTATTCTAAGTGTACTTAAAGAATTTCAGTATGAAACACGAAGAACACATAAACCCTAAATTTAAAATTAAATGATGCACAAGATGAATAAATGAATGATGATAGAGGGTTTTCAATCCTCTGATGATGCTGAACAAGATAGAATCGAGCTTTATCACAAAGAGTGCTTAAATTAAAGAGGTGGAGTTCAGAAACTTACCTCTGAAAATGGAGGTCGTGAGGATGGTAGAGAGCACCTGAGCTTGTATGAATGATCCCAAAAGCTTCCCTGGGACTCAGTGATGCTAACTGAATGCTTATTGTAACTTCAATTCTCCTGAATTGCTCTATGGACCTCCCTCGATTTGAGCTTCAAGTGAACATGGAGGATGATGAATCTGCAGTTACAGATGAGTTGCGACCATCTGGATAGCTCCACTACCTTCTATGGAACGTGCCTGGATGCTTAACCTTGCTTGGAGCCTTCTGAATTGCTCTGTGGACCTCCAACTGCAACTGCTCCAAAGTGAGAGCAACAATGGTGTTCCTCCACTTACAGAAGTGATCCAGGTGCTTGGATCACCTCAAATGATCCCCTTTGAGATGTTAGAATGCTTACTTTCCAAAGATAAGCCCTGGTTTGAAGAAAACGATTCTTCTTGCCAAAGAACTTTGAAAAACAATAAGCATGAGAAGAGAAAGAGAAAGCAAGGAATATGGTTGCTTTGGTGTGTTTTTCTACTGAAGTATGCCCTCCTATTTATAGGCAAATGAATGCAGATCAATTGGCTGTGGTGAGCTTGCTTAATGAAAGAAGTTTGGTTTCTTAGCCAAGAAGAAATTTTGAAAAGATCCTAAATGCAATGATGCATTTTCGGGCTAGCTTCCCCTATCCATTGATTCTATCTGATCTTGGGGAACATTTCAGATGCAAAGTGAGCTCTAATTGGTTGGTGAGAAGATTCCTTGGGTGATTCATCAATTTGCCATAAATTCACAAATGTAATCATTACATAATCACATGTTTCTTGTTTTAGGAATCTTCTTCAATTATCATGGCATGGTGAAAATGAATGCATGGTATGTTTTCAGATGTGTTATGGGTCGTGTAGCATCCATATTTGAGGTCATGTGCACAAAATTTCAAAGTTCCAAAATGATGCATGACCTATAATTTCACTTCATGAGGCCAACTTTGAACAAGCATAACTCTTAGCTCAAAATGAATTTGGAGAAGGTTGAACACAATTTGGAAAGCCCTAAACATCTACTTCAAATCATTAGTTTGGAGTTTCTTCAGAATCCTTTGGCAAATTTGTGAAAAATGAGGCCAAAGTTGGAAGAAAACTAGGTTTAAAAACACTTAGAAAAATTTCTAAGTGTTTATGACCTAAAACTCCAAAATTTCCAAAACTCTTAAATGATTGATCTTTTGAAAAAAGTTCCTTTGTAAGATGTTGTTTTATTTTGCAAGATCTACAACTTTCATGTTGGAAGTTTTTTGAGTTGTGTAGGTGAAATTTTGAGTTCTCACCATGCCTTAAAAAACCCTAATTCCCGACTTTTTGCTCCTTGATGAATTTCTTTGAATTTCCTTGGTCAAATGACTTTAATATCCATATATTGATGATATTGATCCTTGAAAGTCATGTTTTGACCAAAAATCTCAAAAGTCAATGGTGATCCCATACAGTTGACTTTTTCCAAATAAGGTGAGATTTTGGACTTTTGTGTAGAAACAAGATCTTCTCCTTAAATGAATGATGTAAAGGGATTATATTGAGGTAATAGAGACTCTTGGATCATGTCTTGAGTTTTAGATCCATGCCCTGATTAAAAGTCAACTATCTTGGGGAATTAGGTCAAAAACCCTAATTGTCGACCAGAGGACAATGATGACTGTAGACTTTGAATTGAGGTGTAATGTCCAGTGGATCTTGTCATATGAGTTATTTGAAGATGATTGATGTCTTTGAATGGTCCCCTAGGGCTTTTTAGGGTTGCCCAAAAGTGTTCCCTGATTTTAGTCCTTGATAAGGCTCCAAACCCTGGTCTGTTGATCCGAGTAATTCTGTACTTAGATGACTGGGTGTCTAATCAATCATAGGTGAAATAATGAAGCTCTTGAATCTCATTATTGTGTTAGAGACTAATCCTCCTATTGATTGATCCTTTGCCTGAGTTTTCTTGTCTTTGAACACCCTCGATTGAATGTCAGAGTGCTCTGGGTACTTGCTTTGACTTGATGAAAATCCTGAAGATATGTCATCTCAGGGGGGTCAAAAATTAGGGTATGACAGATGCCCCTGTTTAAGTTTCTTTTATCTGGAGGGAGAGAGATTGAGATCTCGATTTCTCCTGCGTAAAAGAGACTTAAATATCAAAGAATGCCCGAATTTTGGGCGCTCCTGAGATGATAAAATCTTTGCATGATTTGATCCCGTTGTCGCACTTGGCGGGGGATGAGGAGACAAACTCCTGCAGAAATACTTGATGTGGATTCTGGTGAATGGATGGCAATCTAGGATGCGCAATCCATCTTCTTTAACTAAGTGTTGATACTTAGAAAAAGGTAAACAACCTCCTCTCGTTCCGGATGTCCAAATCTCGAAACTGGTCTCAATCGTGTTTGGACAATATCTCAGATAAAGAGAAAATTTCCAAAGATTTGTTTCCTCATCAAACTTCTCATCAGCACTTGGAGACGAGATACCATTTGATGGTAATAAAGAAACTTCAAAGGTTTGTTTCCTCATCAAACTTCTTACCAGCACTTGGAGGTAAGATACCATTTGATGGTAAATAAAGAAACTTCAAAGGTTTGTTTCCTCATCAAACTTCTCATCAGCACTTGGAGGTAAGATACCATTTGATGGTAAATAAAGAAACTTCAAAGGTTTGTTTCCTCATCAAACTTCTTACCAGCACTTGGAGGTAAGATACCATTTGATGGTAAATAAAGAAACTTCAAAGGTTTGTTTCCTCATCAAACTTCTTACCAGCACTTGGAGGTAAGATACCATTTGATGGTAAATAAAGAAACTTCAAAGGTTTGTTTCCTCATCAAACTTCTTACCAGCACTTGGAGGTAAGATACCATTTGATGGTAAATAAAGAAACTTCAATGGTTTGTTTCCTCATCAAACTTCTTACCAGCACTTGGAGGTAAGATACCATTTGATGGTAAATAAAGAAACTTCAATGGTTTGTTTCCTCATCAAACTTCTTACCAGCACTTGGAGGTAAGATACCATTTGATGGTAAATAAAGAAACTTCACCATCTTCCCTTTTGACTTGACGTCTTTGAAAGAATGTCATATGGCCTCATGATCTTTTGAGGGGCTAATGACTTTGTTTGAAGGCGGACGAACTGTTTTCGGGATGAAAACTGCCATTCGTCAACTGATGCCTGGGGAATCAACGAACTGTTTTCCTAAGAGGAAAACTGCCATTCATCGACTCTGTGGGGAACTAGACGTCCCAGAGATAGACAAACTGTTTGAAGAAACTGCCATTTGTCGATCTCTTGAGTATTTAACAGACAAACTGTCTTTTCTTGGGAAAAGACTGCCATTTGCCAATTGCTAGGGGAGCAAACTGTCTTCTACTGGGAGAGACTGCCATTTGTCGACCCTGTCATGAAAGAAAGTGAGCAAATTGTCTTCTGCTGAAAGAGACTGCCATTTGCTGACTTTGTTGGGGAATCTGAACTATCTTCTGGACGAAGACTATCATTCGCTGACTCCGCTGGGGAATCATTTGTCGATCTGCTGGGAGATTCTGAATTTTTCTTTGACAAGAAGCGGCACCTCTTGACCCTGCTGGGGAAATACCAAACCTGTAGGGAATTCCAAAATGTGAAGCAGACTATCTTATCTGAAGAAGACTGTCGAATGTCGCTCTGCAGGAGATTCTCGGCTGAGGAATTCCAAAAGTGAACAAACTATCTCTTTGAGGGAGACTACCATCTGTTGACTTGCTTGGTGAGATCCTTGTGTATGAACTGTTGTTTCGAAGGAAAAAGTTTCTCCGGAACTTGCAGGGGAAACTTGAGTTCATGCCTAAATGACTTAGGCATTCACAGGATCAAAGCCTGATTCGGCTATGCAATCATGATGTAATGTGTGCATGAATATTATGATAAAATGATAAAATGTAAAGTGAATGTGAATAGAATTGTCGCGGATGGAAAATCCTAAGATACGACTTGAATTCTTGTTGATCAGAAGATGTACTCTTCTTGTAGTTCGAACTCTGTTGGGAATATCTGGTTATCAGTTGTCCGCTGTCCGAAATGAGTAATATGAATTGAAGTAAAGATTCGTCATCGGGAGATGTTCGCAAAGCGACCTCATGGGGAAATTTTAATTCCCGGAGCCTCAACCGTTCTCGGAGCAACTGTTTGCATTCTTCCTATTGTTTGTAAACCTCAGAAAGAAATTTCACCTTTATTTTTGCAAGTAAATTCATTTTATTTTATGAAAACAATTGTTTCAAGAAAATGACTGTTTAAACTTAAAATGTATTTCAAGAAACTGAATAAGACTAGATTGCAAAGAAAAGCACAAGGCTCAAATTATTATATATGGAATGGTAATCAGCCAAATGCTTGATTCCATGGAGTATTTACAAAGTTGGAAATTGGTAATTTTCGGGAAAAGGGCTACGATGAAACGTGACGACCGTTATCTTTCCCTTCCATTCCGAGTTGCGCTGTATTCGTGCTTCGTGGAAGATGACCTACTGCTGATGAATACTCCGCTATGGATTTTGAATGATCAAGTTTGTCCTGGACACAGTTACTTGCCATATATCCCTAACTTTTGCGTAAACTACCCCTTTCGGGTTTTAAGTCTACCGGGATTGAAAAAAATTTTTTTATGTCTCTAACTTTTGCCTGAATCGCCCTTTCGGGGTTTTCGATTCACCGAGACACTCTTTTTTGCCTAAGTCGCTCTTTGCGAGTTTTCAACTTAGCGAGCTGTTCTTTTGTTTATTTAGGCGAAGTATTTCTTGACTGCGTCGACGTTCACAGGGCGGGTGAATTCTTCTCCATCCATAGTCGTGAGTATTAAGGCTCCTCCTGAGAAAGCTC